>NC_047584.1:29313636-29558636 GCF_011004845.1 Esox lucius | reverse complement strand
CCGATATCATAAGCCAAATCCTTTCAGATCTTCCCTGATTTGGAGTGCAAAGCAGATGTTTTACACATTTAGCCTAGCAACACTAGTGAACAGCAGTAGACCTAGATAATGAGCAGAGAATAATCGGTCTTGCTAGATGTCTCCAGGGGTATTCCAGCCGACTCCATGCTGCTAGCTGATGAGCAATGAGATTTCAGTCTGAGGTAATAACCTTCAGTCCCCTTTGCTCCCTTTACATCCAATTCAGCAATAAAAATATATATTTATTTTTTAAATCACAAGGCAGGGATGGATGTGAACGACTGAGGCTATTGAAAAAAATTTAATAATAGGTAGCTTGTGCATTTCACTGCCTCCGATCCAGACCGTGCGACAGCGTCCCGGGCGGGGCTTCCAGACCGTGCGACAGCGTCCCGGACGGGGCTTCCAGACCGTGCGACAGCGTCCCGGACGGGGCTTCCAGACCGTGCGACAGCGTCCCGGGCGGGGCTTCCAGACCGTGCGACAGCGTCCCGGGCGGGGCTTCCAGACCGTGCGACCGTATGTGCCTCTCTAAGCGGAGTACTGCATAGACATGTTGCAGGCCAACCAGCACACAACCAATCTCCCAGTGAACTCTCCAGTGGTCAGGGCATTTCACAAACTAATTCCTGCAGCAACACCTGAAGGATACACTCCGTGAGAAGCACCAATAACATGATATTAATTAGCAAGAGAAAGCCAGGGCAAAAAGACAGATGGGCAGACAGTCAAAGAGAGACATCTAATCATGGGAAAAGATTCGTCAGGAGACTGCTGACACCAACAGTGAGAATCTACGGGAGACATGTGGAGAGGAGACCGTGGTTAATGGCAGAGATTGAAATGGTCTCCCCAGTCTCCAATGGGGTGGCGCACATGAGCATGGAGCCAGGAGTGTTACCACTGGACAGCATCTGTGCATCAGAATCCCAGAATTAAGTAAAAACGATGTAACGCGGTTCTCGCGGGTCGACATCTTAGCGGTATCAGCTGGATCCGCACAACACAGCCTTTGAGACAGCTATGAGAAACGGCGTTGGAAGAAAGTCTCTATGAACTCTAACCGAATCCTCTGTTGTCCTTAGTCTCTAACTCGGTGCAACGTTGCGTTTGAAATGCCAGGGCGGGGGAGGATACACACACAACATCCACACACGTCTGGATGAAAGCAGCTGCTCAGTGGTAGAAATATGTAAGCCCTGGACTTTTTAATATCCCAAAACAGATAACATCCCCAGTTGGATTGACAATGTGTCGGATATAAAATTGAACTACTAAAGGGCCTGATATTTCACTGACAGCACCACATGTTACCCCTGATGATTCAATCCAGCCTACACCACAGCGGGACAAGAACACAGCACACCAGGCGCTAGATGTGGCTAAGACAGCTTTGTGGGAGAATAGCATATACATTTTTTTCTTAGTATCAGATTTCTCACCCTGGAAAATGTCTGTGGGCCGAAAGAAACAGTAATAAAATAACCAAGTTGTTTAAAAAGCAACTATGATATTGATATGACAAATCTATAGATCTATGATATATAGATCTATGATACAAAGAAAAAAAAACATCCTCCATAGCATTGGTTGCTCCAGCGGTCTTGGCCACTACCTCCAGAGGCATTGTTCTAGCATGGGGGTTTGAGTCCGATCCACTGCTCTTTTACAACAACAATAAACCATAAAATGCCGAAAAATAAACTGATTAAATATGTATTACAATTGGATTACAGTTCCTCTTGGCAACTTTCAGGGAAAAGATCAATTCACAACAAAGTAAAAAACAAGTTAAATTCTCCTTACAAGCTGATGTCACTAATTGTTCAATAACACAATCCTGAATACCGGACAAGGGACGGGATAGGTCCTTCATTGGAACCATCATAATTAAAACATAACATAATGCTAAAATTCCTTCACTTTTTAGCGAACATCAATTTGCTCCTCATAAATCTAAGATGAGCAGGTCACCATCCAACCGCCTGAGAGCAAATGACAAGCAACATCTGAGAGGTGCCGTGAAGTCGGCCGACGGTGACAGCTGGGGGTGTTCTCTTGTATCAGTTTGTTCAGCTTTAGTCTCCTGTCTCATTGAAAGACGGTCATTCATAAAGATATGAAACATTCCACCGGCCACCTCCCCACGCAACGTCCGGCCATAACTCACTGTCACTGTTCATGGTGCAGCTTTCCCTCGTGGGACTAGGTCAGTTTGCTGCAGCCAAACGTAGACAATTCAGATGGATGATGCAGTAGAAACCAGCCAAGAGGCATCCAATTACAAACATACCCTAAATACAATCTGTTCTTAAAGAAACAGTTCAGATGGGTCATTATGAAACCAGCGAGCAAAATGAAACACTGGCTGCCTTAATGAGCCAAAACTGCAGAGGTATACGGTCCTGAAGTGGTCAGCGTTAATATGAAGCAGCACTGCAGCGGTTAGTTAAACACACTGACCAATTGTGACGGACGATGTTGCGGACGCACTGTCAGCGGGAGCAGACTGGATGTCAATTCCGCCGCCTCAGCATTCTCGTCAACAGGCATGACTAGAGGCCCGCCGTCTGCTCCCTGAGCCCCGATCTCCAGAAGGCCGAAACAACACGGCAAACGTTTAAAAAAAATAATCACTAATGAATCTGGATGGGTTCTGGACTCAAAACAGGAGGGGATTAGCAAGTAGTGTGTCCTTGTCGACTACATTACTTTCCTAACAATTTAACGAGGACATCGTAAGATCACAGAAAAATACTGGTATGGCACCAGATTTGTCAGTCTGAGACAGACCCAAAGAGACCTACAGAAATATTAGAGGCTGACCCAGTGTTCACTCTCAGAGCATTCCAGCATCCTTGTCTTAATTCCAGGCCTGAGTGTCTGGGCTACATGTCCAGACATGGCTCTCCTGATGATGGCGTCGGCCAAATACCTTCCTGTGAGAGACTCATAATATTTTAATATTCCCAGTGAAGGAGCACGTGGTAGGGGGCTACATTTGTCCTGCATCATTGGGTATGATGTACATTATGGGATATGGAAATGGTCCCCAGCTTCGCTATCCAAATTAAATTACATTGTCTTTCACTAGTTTCCGAAATTCAAGTTTATCCGGGAAACACTGGTTGGGGAATTCCTGATTTTCTGCTTAGTCAATCCCAATTGCGGAAATCATCCAAACATGAGGTTTGGAAGCTCTGAAAATCTGGGGAAAGCTACCAGAATCGTTCAATCATATCAACAGTATACAGTGAGGGGGAAAAAGTATTTGATCCTCTGCTGACTTTGTACGTCTGCCCACTGACAAAGAAATTATCAGTTTATAATTGTAATTGTAGGTTTATTTGAACAGTGAGAGAGAATAACAAAATTGTCAACAATGTTATAAATTGATTTGCATTTTAATGAGTGAAATACATATTTGATACCCTCTTAATCAGAAAGATTTCTAGCTTTTATACAGGTAACGAGCTGAGATTAGGAGCACACTCTTAAAGGGAGTGCTCCTAATCTCAGTTTGCCATCTGTATAAAAGACACCTGTCCACAGAAGCAATCAATCAGATTCCAAACTCACCACCATGGCCAAGACCAAAGAGTTGTCCAAGGATGGCAGGGACAAGATTTTAGACCTACACAAGTCTGGAAAGGGCTAAAAGAACATCGCCAAGCAGCTTGGTGAGAAGGTGACAACAGTTGGTGTGATTATTTGCAAATGGAAGAAACAAAAGAACTGTCAATCTCCCCCGGTCTGGGGCTCCATGCAAGATCTCACCACGTGGAGTTGCAATGATCATGAGAACGGTGAGGAATCAGCCCAGAACTACACGGGAGGATCTTGTCAATGATCTCAAGGCAGCTGGGACCATAGTCACCAAGAAAACAATTGGTAAAACACTATGCCGTGAAGGACTGAAATCCTGCAAGGTCCCCCTGCTCAGGAAAGCACATGTACAGGCCCATCGGAAGTTTGCTAATGAATATCTGAATGATTCAGAGCAGAACTGGGTGAAAGTGTTGTGGTCAGATGAGACCAAAACCAAGCTATTTGGCATCAACTCAACTCGCCGTGTTTGGAGGAGGAGGAGGAATGCTGCCTCTGACCCCAAGAACACCATCCCCACTGTCAAACATGGAGGTGGAAACATTTTGCTTTGGGGGTGTTTTTCTGCTAAGGGGACATGACAACTTCGCTGCATCAAAGGGATGTTGGACGGGGCCATGTACCGTCAAATCTTGGGTGAGAAGCTCCTTCCCTCAGCCAGGGCATTGAAAATGGATCGTAGATGGGTATTCCAGCATGACAATGACCCAAAACACACAGCCAAGGCAACAAAGGACTGGCTCAAGAAAAAGCATATTAAGGTCCTGGAGTGGCCTAGCCAGTCTCCAGACCTTTATCCCATAGAAAACCTGTGAAGGGAGCTGAAGGTTCGAGTTGCCATATGTCAGCCTCAAAACCTTAATGAATCGAAGAAGATCTGCAAAGAGGAGTGGGACAAAATCCCTCTTGAGATGTGTGCAAACCTGGTGGCCAACTACAAGAAAGGTCTGACCTCTGATTGCCGACATGGGTTTTGCCACCAAGTACTAAGTCATGTTTTGAAGAGGGGCGAATACTTATTTCACTCATTAAAATGCAAATCAATTTATAACATTTGTTGTTATTCTGCCTCTCCCTGTTCAAATCAACCAACCGTTAAAATAAACCAACCCTCACTGTATTTGTATAATCTATTAAACCAAAAGGCTGGGCCTGAATCATCCTAAATGGTTTGTTAAAATACAGGGGAAATGGCCAGACCCATTTAAGGCTATTCAAAGAGAAAGTTCAGTTGTCTGGAAGGGAAAAACAGGAGACGTATATTCCCTCTAATTAAATGTCATTTTATTGGGGAAACTGAAGCTGGGTCTCTAATCAAACAAATAGAGGCCTAGGGAACCTCTAGTTAGATTATCATGATTGGTCAACATGGAAAAACCCCACCTGTGTGCTATTAAACAGAGGGAATGTCCCTGTGCACCACAGTGATAACCTGAGCGCTAGCAACTGCTCCTAGGGAGTTACATTGCCACAGACAGCCAAGTTAATCAGAACATTAGCAGAAAGAAATGTAAATATTTGTCATTGCACGGAGTGCGTAGAGAGCGAGCGAGACGCAGAGTGAGTTTTGGTGCTAACACGACCAGACCCATTTAAGGCTATTCAAAGAGAAAGTTCAGTTGTGTGGAAGGGAAAAACAGGAATCGTACTTTCCATCTAATTAAATGTAAATTAACTAGGGAAACTGAAGCTGTAATAATGCATGTCAACAAATAAAAAGGCCTAGTGGACCTCGGTGCAGAGAGACCACGTACAAGAACTGTACAGTTGGTGTCAAGGCGAGTGAGCACTGCCAATGACATCAGTCTGGTATGAGTATTTATAGAGGAGTATAATCTCTGGTACTGGCTAAGGCTTAAGCTGTGGTGTAGTGCTGCTGCAAGCCAACCAACCTGATCTGTGTCCAACCATCTCCCCCAGGACAAAGCTGGGTAACTGTGTGAAAGTAGAGCCGGGCGGAATGTCGCTCCCAGCGTTCAGGTTACACTAACTAGCCTATTCTGGAGCGATGTGAAAAACAAGTATTAGTAGTTGGAAGGATAATTCAAACAAACCAGTTCACTTCATATTTCAGGGTTGCTTTGTAGTTTTTTGGGGGGGGTTTAAGGGCAGACAGAGGAGAGCAGTCTGGGAAGGGTTAGTGCCAATCTCGTACTTTGCCACAATTCAACACGGCTGTTCTCCTCAGATCCACATTTCTCCAGTCAGCCAGCCAGCCAGACATGGTGTGTTGCTCAGGGCATTCAGACACCTGGCGTTACAATACTTGTCGTCTGAACATGTCAGAAAGTAACAAAGTTAAAGGATGACCTCTGGATTAGTTATTATAACGACAACAACCAGAGACCAGGGATATTTCCTAAATGGCACACTAGCTCCTATGTAGCACACTACTGCTGACCAAAACACAATGGGTCTTATGTTAGGGGAATAGGGTGCCGTTACCGAACCACCAACAGAACAGCACATACCGCACAGGCTGATAAAGACTGGTCGGCTTTACCCGTCGCACGAATGCACGGAGATACAGAGAGGCTCCAGCTTATCTGCAGCACTCAGAACAAACGTGTGACAATACTTACCTAAACACTGGAATAACATCAGCCAGGGAACAGCTTTAGGACTCGTTAGAGGGGAGGAGGGGCGAACGACAAACTGCTTGGACAGTACGGAAACTCTGAAGAGTTCACTAACAAAAACGAGCTGTTCCTTGCATAGGCATATGCAACTCAATACAGTGTGGTCGACACACACTACACACACACACACACACACACACACACATTACACACACATTACACACACATTACACACTACACATTTAGCAGATGTCATTACTGAATGGCTCACTATTGGAAAATGACAGTATCACAGAGAGGAAATTTAAAATACACCCCAGTCAGACCATTACTTGGGCTGAGTGGAAGAGCCTTGCGGGTTAGACTCCCACCAGGGCAAGTATAAAACATGGGGGGTTAGGGGGAAATAGGGTTTGGGGAAAACATTAGTTCCACCTCATTTCTCCACAGACTGCAGAGTCTGTCTTTCGGACACAGCCTCTAGCTAGCAAACCATGGCTGCATCCCAAACGGCACCCTAGTTCCTTTCTCTGTGCACATCTGTGAGAAGGTTAAAGCACTATGTAGGGATTAGAATGCCATTTGTGACAGGCAGACACAAAATACCCGTCTCCTAATAATTCCACTGAATCTGGGATTCTTCTTGAAGAAAAAAAAAAAAAAAGTAAAATCTTCTGCGCAAATGTTTGTACCAAATACAGCCTGGAGGTGTTCTGTTGATATTCAATATGATCGCATCAAAGGGATGGACATTCAGTCTTTTTAGGGCACACCTCCTTACAAAAGAAGGCCATTGGTCTATTAAAAATCAACCTTGAGAATGTGTGAGTCAGTTTAAGTTTATATAACATTAAAATCAGTGATCTCAACTAATAATGACACATTTTTGTTATTCTATTGAAGTAGTGTGTGACTGACAGCAAAACCCTACAAACATTGATGGAAAAATAACAAAACAAAAAAACGAATTCAGGCAAAAAACTAAAAATTACTTGTGAGGAAGATTGTAGAGTATGGCTTGATTCTGTCAAACAATTGTACCAAGCCCAAGAAAATATGGTCAAATAAAAATAGATTTTTATTTTGACTTCACTGGGCCTTTAAGTGACAGGATCTTGCCCATTTGGCCAGTAGACAGTACTGGATGACTTGAGTCTGTACGGCGACATAAGTGTGAAGACAGGTGGGCGGTTTTCTACTTCACACAACTCTTTCATGACTTCTTAGCACAGCTTTTAAGAGGAACTTCAAAATGGAAGGACTACTGCACACACATCAAAAACCAGGACAGGAAAGTTTCTTTCTACGCATCAATAAAATCCCTGAGTTTAGGGAAGTGTTAGGAGGTCAAAGTGACACTACGAACGCCTACGTTAGAAAGAACACTGTCCCCGATATAAGACAGGAGAACAAGGGTCAAGGCTGATGTTAGGGCCGGGACATATATGACCTTCAAATCAAATATTTTATTCGATTAATTAAAGACAACACGCTTCTTAACGCAGAAGACAGCGGGGCCGGGTGCGTTTACCTCAGCAGGTGCAGACACACGAAGCGCACTGACAAGCCACGGAAAAAGCCGCCATGTCTGGACACATATTCAACGCACATATTTCGAGAGAGCGCCAGTGCTGATCTCACCGGCTCCTAGGTCTCCAGGCAAGAAAAACTGTTCCACTCAGCTTTCCAGTTCAGTCGACTCATTTGGAAGCATTCTTGGAGGGTTTGGCCGCATTCACGCTCTCTCGCTACCACCTTCCCTATGCGTCTCTGGGTGAAAGAGTGTGCAAAGCTGAAGAATCTACAATATGAAATGTTTAACAAGTTTCTTGGATGCTACATGATTCTGTGTCTTATTGCATAGTTATGATGTCTTCTAAATTACAGTACATCGTGCCCTACTTTTGGTAAGAGATGTGCCCCAGTACATACACAGAAGGGTCCTAAATAAAGTGGGGAAAAAACAGTTACAAGGGACGCACCCAAAACAGGATCTGCCGTTGGGAAATGACTAAATCAACACTGGGGCACAAGGGCATTGTCCCCTCTAATCCAACCAGAGGCCACGGTCCAACAAACAGGGCCTGTTCATCAGACACCAAACAGATCCATGTCAGACTTAAACGTAGGAGGGGTCATCTCTTACAATAAAATAGCGCCCGTTTCGGTTTACAATGTTGCGACGCAGTTTCAAAGGTTGCGCCCTGATGAATGCGCCCCTAGCTGAGCAGCAGTCACCATGATCCAATCCGGTCCGGGGAACAGGCTACCCAGAGATTTACACGAGACTGAGGCATGTTCATTCATCACATTTAGCCTGTTAAATGCCACGGAAAGGAAGTGGATTTCCTGAATGGATCTTTAGAGGGACGGTCACTAGTTTCTATAGCCACCAACTGATAAACACAGCCAATTTCTAGAATTTGGCTTACACTTTCATCTTAAACCTAACCCTCACTGTAACCCCAATCCTAGCAACACAGATTTGTCACCTAAATATTACCTTCAATTAAAAGACAACCTGAAAAACCTGTTCACCATTTTGACTTCCAGGCTAAGGAACATGGGTTTGTGGTTGTAGAATCTAGAGCAAACCATTCAGAGGGGGTTCACATGGAGGCAGCAGCTCTGTGAATGACAGGCTAGGATACCGGACTGACTGCGAGTTGTCCGACAGAACATTAACAGGAACATACAGAAAGAGAATGCTCTTGGGGAACATACTCAAAACAATATAGGACAAAGTGACTGTCAGAACCAGCCGACACATTTGTTATTGAGACTGGGTGAGGACTGTGGAGAACACACCCATCTCATTCACTAAAATGCCCATTGTGAATAATTTTGTCAACTGTTCAATTTCTCTTCGACACCAGTCATATTTGTTACCTGCATTTTGGAAAAACTGGTGATTTAGCCTAGGCCTATTGTACGCCGACTTGAGCTTTTATGTTTCACGTTTTCATTGTTAAATACACTTGCTGCAAACACAGTCTCTTCTCTCCTCCAGACCATGCACACTTTCAATCTGTGAGCAGTACCACCAGGACGTGACTGGGGCCTGTAAAGGTTTGTTCAACGCAAATGAAATCACAGAATCCAGACATTAACATGGAATTCAACAATAACTCAGTGTGACGCAAGTTCACCCAACAAGGTATCGCCTTGTGACATTAGCCTGACTCCTCCTGGCTGCAGCTCTAACTCCTCCTGGCTGCAGCTCTAACTCCTCCTGGCTGCAGCTCTAACTCCTCCTGGCTGCAGCTCTAACTCCTCCTGGCTGCAGCTCTAACTCCTCCTGGCTGCAGCTCTAACTCCTCCTGGCTGCAGCTCTAACTCCTCTTGGCTGCAGCTCTAACTCCTCCTGGCTGCAGCTCCTTCTGAGTAAGAGTTGCAGAGGAAAACTTTCAGAGGAAAAGTTAGAGAGAGCGTCAGAGACAGAGAGAGCATCAGCGTATTTATTTTATAAATGGGTAATCTCACAAAGACACAGCAAGAGCATCTTGTTCTAAAGACTATTCAATGAGTCTTCCTGTCTCTGTCAAACCTGTCACTGATTTATACAGGCCATTGTCATAACATGCATGACTTGGGGGCAGGCACCTGTCTCGATTAATGAAGTTTAAAAAAGGAACTAAACAGACATTTAGAAGGTACCTGACAGAATCGCAAAAGCCCATTTCGGGTTAGTTAGGCTTCAAACTACATAGGCAGCACCAGAAATTGTAGGCCATTCGCATATGAAGGTTTGCTAATTGTGATTAATGTCTGAGCAGGTTGTACTTACCGGTCATACTCGGCGTTGTCTCGGTCACAGCGAGCGTCCTTGTGCTTCTGCCAGTCTTTCCCGTGTTTACACGTAGTAAGTAAAACCACGTCCTCGGAGTTATGGACATGATACAACGCATTTCTCGTATCCGATCCGATCCCAGTTAGGTATCGCTTCCCCTTAAATACTAGCATGTACTTCCTGTACGGCGGGATAGAGTTGTATTTTAAATACCCCCTTTCCCCACCGGTCCTCGGATGTTCCTTCCCAAACAGGGGAATGGAAACATCAAAGTTAGGTCTGTAGTTATCTGTGCTAATGCTGGCCTTGGCTAGCATGGCCTGCCCGATGTCGAATCCCAGGTCTTCCGTGTAGTCGGGCCATGTACCCGAGTACAGATTAAAGATAAGGTGGTTCTTTCCGTTATTCCAGAGATGTAGGTTCTGGACCTTAGTTCGGAGGTTGTGCACGTACTGTGGAGACAGGATATCCCTGTCTAGCGTGTCCAAACTCAGGACGAACAGACAAGCCTGTCCAGGGTCTGACGTATATAATCTAGAAGACTCAATGGAAGATAATATATTCTGATAACTCTCTGACATCTTCTCTCCCTTCTGTAGCGGGTAAACGTAAACTTTAAACCCGCTGGTTTTGCACAGAGAAAAATCAAAGCAGGATTCCATCCGGCAATGCCTGCCGCTGTACACACCAGAGATACCTTCCCTCTTCTGTCTTGGCGATATGTGTACGTTGTACTCCTCCGTCTCCATTTGGTCCCAGGGGTTGAACGGCTGCAGGGCCCCCGAAAAGTGGGGCCACTGGGGGCTACCGTTGTATCCACGGAGGCTGTGGTCATCACGCCGGTTGTTCCTTCTGGATAACGGGGCTTGGACCCCACCAAAGTACAACAGCAGAATGAGACACGCACCGGCGGAGAACAGAATTAAGTACCGTTTTTTGGCCTGCATGTGTCCTTTGATCACGGTCGAGATGTTTACCAGTAAATCCAACGAGACTCGGATAAGTTTCACTCCTCTTGCCACTACTTCCAATTGAAGGGCTCCGCCATCTTCCCCCAGCCTGGAAGGTTTTATCGCTCACCACGTCTCCCACCTTCAGATTCCTTTCCCCAAGACGACGATTGATCCAGCGCATGTGGGCGATTTATAATGATCATTTACTTCGCCCCTCGTCAATAGTTGTGGCAAGCAGTGGCTATTATTCCTGCCTCCAAGTACAGTCTACATCCCTGGAGAGTTAGGGATTCCAGGCTGCATACATTTCTCTCCTATGCTACTTGGTTAGCGAATTCATCTTTAGTGTTCCGTTTTCCGCCTGACAATAACAGGAGTTGGCTTTTTGCTAAGTTAGAAATGCAGCTGGTCTTGCTTTGTAACTACAGCCGCACAGTGGGTCGACAAGCCAGTTAAATTATAACTAGGCACGGAATGCTCGTCGAACTTGGCTAGCTAGCCCAAACACTCATAGATTCACATTTCGAGCGCTTCACCACTTCGGACTACAACCTGACATTCAAACATAAATACATACAGAAACCTAGCTAACGATCCTACAGGCTAGCTAGCAACTCCATATGAATTTGTACAGTTCAATAGATGTTTGAAAGTACAGTAATCCCGGTGTGAGGACTCGTCGATTCGGCTTCTTTTACAACCCTTTGATTTACTGTCTCTGCCCAATAAAAAAATTAAAAACTCCGTCTATTCAAACATCAGGAAACAATTCTGAAACACAGAACAATAAACATATTCGTATATTCCATTGTGCTGGAGCCAATTTTCAAATGTTTAGCTAGTTGTAATGCTCACACAGATAGAGGCTACCTAATCCTACGACGGCTGCTGCTTTTGATGTGACGTTCATCCATAATGCACATGGCTTTTTTTATTGGTGAGCGTCATATCCGAAACAGGCGGGGCCTTCGCTGCACCCATTCACAACCAGAGCCCAGCCACCGTGAAGACCGGCAGAGAGACAAACATGATAGACAGATATGTATGTATATATATATTATGATAGATAAATAGATAGATAGATACAATAAGGTTAATTTGCTTACTTTTCAGTTAAGTGCGCTTTTCAGATTGAGTTATCTGCTCAAGTCTTCAGGTTTAGTTCAGGACTCTGTCTATAGGTTTAGTTTCGTCTTGAGAAATGTCTTCCTGGTTGAAACTGTTTTCACAGCTGCTGTGGTCATGAAAGAGGACTGAAAGACTAGAAGTGATTCTGCAGAGCAGGGAGACTAGGAGCTGTCTGAGTTCACAATGACACCCTATAAAGCACACTACTTTCACGGGGGCCCACAGGTTTTTTGGCCACAGCTCTGGTCTAAAGTATCACACTATATTGGGACTAGGGTGCAATTTGGGCCAAATGCAAGGAGAGAGCGATGGAGGAATTTGAAGCTGCGTTCCTCAGGATCTACGGAGCAGAGTCTGTGTTCTGCTCCCATCTGATCCCATCCCACTGATCAAAGACACTTCACTCTGTCCTCCCTCTTCTCCTTCACGGGGCCCAACATTCCTTCCATCTCCTCTGCCTCTCTCTTTTCTTCTTTTCGCCCTGCCAGTGAACCGTTCGCCATGGAGGACTGCTGGGACCCCTGTAAGACAAGTTAACCACCGGAGATAAAGGCTAACGTTTCCCAGCCAAGGGGTCACCAGCCCTGTGGGGCGTCACGTGATTTGAAAATGGAGTTGCAGGGGACACTGGAGGGGTTTTCTTCTCCAGTGTCCCTTGCAGTGCTTGGTACACAGAACCCGGGTTACCCAAGTAATATTTGTCAGGAGCTAAATGTGTCTGCGTTCTCCAGAGCAATTTCTATCTAACTAGCAAATGACTATCTAACCTTTGAACTGTTTATGCTGTGACGTATGTATGTTGATCCCATTCCTTCACACACAATTATTGCTCGGATCAATAATTGACTTCTCGTCGCAGTTCTGATAATTCATTCCAATGCTAAAATGTATTTTTGCCTGTAAACTCTATGCCTAATGTTACAGGGAGAAAGACGGGCCCTTCTCTTGTTTTCAGTTTGTTGAACCAGAAACTGCTTTTGGGATTTGCGTACAGTGCGGGAAGTCGTAACTTGTCTCCCAGCTAACGTGTGCAGAGGCCAAAGTCTGATTCATATGCTCAAAGGGTCAACTCTTCCTTTTCCACGTCTCTGCAGTCAACTTGGGCTTAATCATCACTTGCTGGGTTTGGCTTTAGGTGATGTACTCACAGCTCAAAGACATTCTATATTCCATTTTCTGCATAACAGGAATATAATATGGACTGCAAAAAGCCCCCGTTTCGAAGAGCCTCCGCAGCATATTGATTTTTGCAAACGCTGGTATTGATGTTCATGTCTTTATGGATTGTTTAAGTGCACACATGGAAACTATGATTTAACATTTTAGCACCGACCTTCACCCCATCTCTGGAAGTCACTCAGTTGAAAGCCCAAAACGTCATAGTGGAATACAGTAATGGACAGCATGAATTCAGCAGGTGTGAAATATTATCTGCCCTGGGGTTGTCAGCCGCAGGACTAGCTAATTGCCTGTGTCAACGCGTATGCTGCAAGGTTAGCATTAGCAGTTTTGTGGGGGCGTCCATTTGTACTGATTACTCTGTCTTGGGGCAGTGACTCCCACAGGGCTCCGGGAGAGTTGAAAATCACTGTGTGTCTTCCACCTAGGCAACTGTGCCATGTCATTCTGCTTTCTCGCAGCCGGCTGGGAAGTATCCGATCAGCACTCTGTGGGGCTCAAACCTGGACTGTGGTGAAACGCTGGGCTCTATTAAAGAGTGTCTCGGTCCATCGCTCCTCCTGGGAGGCCTGTGGTGCAATAGCTTTAATCAAGGCCCTGGGTTCCCTGTTCAAGATGTTAGGGTTCCGTCTGGGAACTGCTGCATAGCTGCAGCAACAGGGTGGAGGCATGTACTGCCATAGTGTACGTCCACAGTAAAGCAAAACTGCGGACGTGGTGATGGAGTAACACATAGTGTGGAGGAAGGTTCTCCTCCCCATTGGGCCTACCAAAGCTGAAGTTGCCCCCCCACCCCGAGGAGACATTCGGGCCCTGACGAGTCACGAGTCATTTTCAAGGTGACCGCTGACCTGTTGCCTGTCCTGTGGCCACTAGACATTGATGCCAGGCATAGTATATTACCCTAGTGACAGAGCGTGGCGGACCAGCCTTGACGCTGATGATGCAGGTTGTTGATGACGAATGACAGCATCAGCGAAGCAGCCACCGTCCACCTGTCTGGGTTAATGAAACCCCAGGGCCACTTCCCAAACAGAACCCTATTGCCTAGGGCACTACAGGGCCCTTGTCAAGAAGAGTGCACTACTCAGGGTATAGGGTACTGTTTGGGACTCATATATTCGGCACAGGCAGGCAGTAATGGTGAGTGAATCTCCTAACTGACAAATAAATGTGTCTCTTTGTGAATCTTGGGAGCAGTTATGGGAATGTAGAATGTAAATATCGTCCCTGAGGAGACGGAGTCCATGTCAGTTTTAATGAAACTGATTGTCAACTTCCCTTCGGTGTAGAAAGAACACAATATAGACAGACAATGTTTTCAGTTTTTTCAGTCACCTGAGAAAGATAGCAGACATAACAGAGCTCTGAAAAAAAGAAAAAGGCTTGTTGTCTGAAATTTGTCTGAAAGAGAAATTCCTCCTGCCGTGTATTCATAAGACCTCTCCAAATGTTGTGATGGATGATCCGTGTTTCTACATTCTTGTGAAGTATCTGTCTCCTCACACAGTGGCAGACATTAAACACGTCACAGAAAGAGAGAGAAATAAAGAGCGATAGAGAATGTTTCTCTCTTCAAAGCCTAATTTACAACGCTGTGAAATGTATTCATTTGGAAAGCTCTGTGACAACTCAGGACAACAGACATTTTGAGAAATTTGGCAAATACATGCTTTGTTTGTTTGTCAGCTTTGACATCCATTTGACTAGTGTTGCGTTGCAGAAACAGCGTCTCCAGGGAGTTCTGACAAAACACGAATGATTACAAAATATCCTAAACCAGAACGTTCAAGCCCTGACTTCTCATATAGTGAAAGCCTTAGTTAAATCAGACCATATACCACCAATTACTTGGTGTCCCGTTTATAAAAGGTAGCAAAGGCACCTAAATGATTTGTGTTATGCGAACAATATACCAAGGTAAGGGCTGTATCTAGGCACTCCGCGTGGCGTTGTATATAAGAACAACTCTTAACGGTGGTGTATTGGGAATACTGTCAGTCACGTAGACGCTTTTTTACAAACGAACTTACAGTCACGTGTGTTTATGTTTTATGCGTATGGTTAATTCTGAGAGATTAACCAGCTATCTGCCCATTGCCAGAACCACACTCTAAAACAGGGCTGCTCAAGCCTGTTCCTGGAGAGCTATCACCATGGGACTGGAGAGAAAACCTACCTGATTGTGGAACATTTTCACAACGTTGTTAAACAATTCTTTAATGATAATTATTAATGTACGCTCATTAGTCAGGGGGTAATTACCAAACAATATAAGCTGGTATACTGTGTGTCCATCTCTGTGTTCTAGCAGTGGCTTGGACACATGTTGACACATGGCTGATAAAACTGGGCAGGAGTAACTATAACACAACTATAAAAACCTACATGCAGCTGAATGTCCGTATAGTTTTTGTAGCTAGAGAGGCAGAATGTCTCAATCACACAGAGGAGATTAGCTTCCAGTTAGCATGGTGCTGTGTTAACGTCCTTGTCTCTCTACAGACTCCTTCCCTCCACGCCAGAGGTTATTAATATGCTAATAGATATGATCTCCTAATAGAAGACATCTGCTCAGTCAAAACTCATTCCACAACATTAGGCTGTCTAGGTTTTCTTGGCTTCCCATGAGAACATCTTGCCAATTTCGTCCGTGCTTGCATCCCAATTCCGTACCCTATTCCCTGCATATTGCGCTACTTTTGACCCAAGCCCCCAAAAGGTTGTGGTGAAAAGTAGTTCATCATAGGGTTTATGACATAGTGTGCCATTTGGAACGTATGCTGACTAAATAACGATGGAGGTGGATAGGTGAAAAGCCAGAGAAAGTCAGAAGAACTCATTTTCAGTTTGAAAAGGGATTTTCTCATCCATTGTCCCATCTCTGTGGCTTATTCACCACAGGGTATCCATCGACATCTGCACACAGATAGCTTTTCTCATCAATCAGGCAGTACAAAAGGTCAGAGTGTCCATTAAATTCAGGCCTGAGCAGAATGCCAATGAATCACTTGGACAAGATGAATCAATCTCCTACAGCAGTTTTGCATTTCCTTTTTCTAAATACAAAACGTTATGTAAATTAAATTATATGAAATGAAGTAATATTCTTAGTCTTTCTGTTTCATCACTACGCCATTCTGGTTGTTAGATAGGAAGATCAAAGGATCACTATCAGAAGAAGAAATTGTCACACAGAATACATGTCTGTAAGCTTCACCTACATAGTACATTCAATAGCTTTATTCTTTCATCCGCCTTTAGCCGTAATATAACACAGAATTTGTTCTTGATATTAACATCTTTTGGGATTCATACAGAAAGGCTTTCACATTGCATTGTTCTCAATCCTGGGCTAAAGTGCAAATGACCACGCCTAAATTGACACCTTAAATTATGAACCAGTGGATTGAACGTTATTTACTGGCTGGCTGAAAGCTTTGCTGTGTGTGGCCATGTGCCAAATTTAATGACAAAACATATTTTTACTGTTCCAACTGTGTCAGAAAATGGTTTCTGACTGAAAAAAGGCCCATCAGGTGTTTGTGATGAACAGCAAATATACCACAGTTAAGAGCTGTATCCAGTCACACGGAAGCAAACACTTCAGTAGAACTCCCCAGGGCTCATCGCGTCACTGTGTCTTTAACAAAGCCTTGGCCTAACAACCAACCAGGGCAATTACACGCAATCAATCAAAAGCTAGCTTGTACATGACCGCTTATTAGTAGAGCCTTCATTAAAGCTGAAACATTCCCATGAAATATTAGCAAGCGGGGACAAAGCAGGCAAAGCCAAGGAAGAGAGAGTTAAAGATTGGGAGTGTTAGTGAGAGAGAAATGGACAAGGGGAGAGAGAGAGAGAGAGAGAGAGAAAGAGAGAGAGGGAGATAGAGAGGCAGTAAACATTAAATAGTATGGGTGCAGGGAGGAGTAGAGAGTGTCCCATATCTTCAGTATCAAATGTTTACATCAATCAGTCAGAGATTCTAGTTACTATGAACATTTTCTAGTCTGACCCACTGAAATGTCATTATTCATCTTGCCTGGTCCAGATTACCGTGGGAGAGTGAGTTCCCACGAGATATGATGGTTCTGGTGAAGTTCTTCAGGGTGAAAGCTCTAACATTTAATGATGAACCCCCCTTTGAGCAGTACAGTCCAGAGGAGTGACAGGCTATGAGTCAGATGATAGTGTCTCATTGATTCACACCAAGGCATTAATCTGTTCCCAAGAATGAGGAAGTGGTGAGATGGAGAAATATTCTTGTTGGTGTGTAAAATCAGTTTTAAAAAAAGCGATTAATGTCACATTATGTCAGAGGGAAGGGCAAACATAGCTAATCAAAGTGACCAAACCCAGCCCTGTGAGAAGAACATGTGTAAAATTATAATCTCGTAATTGCCTAGTCATTATTTTGTAATCATACCATACACTTAGATGTTACACAAGGAATGATGCACGACACACATCGCCCCTTCTGGAAAAATAATGTATCACTTCACTACCAGGCGTTAGTTACCTTACGAAGCTGCCCCACAGCCCAGAGCTTGCACTTGGTCGCCATCTAGCGGACCACAAATATTGTACTAAGGGAACGCGTATCATGTGCTTTGTCATGTGACGGTAAACAGGAATTGAGTTGAAAAGCAAGCTAGCTCCACTTAAGCTTGCAAACTACACTATTTAATTGTTTTACCTTTAAGGGGTAAGTATTATTGTGTGCGGCTGCATTGTTTTTGTACGTTATTTAAACGATTGAAGGTAGAAATGTTAGTCATCACCAAAGCGTGTAGAATTCACTGCTTGAATCTGTAAAAAAAAAACACATTTCCTAATCCTTAATAACGTTACTTGTTAGAGCTATTCAGCTATGTATTTGAGGGTGATGGACATCTTGCTATGTAGACAATTGTTTCATATAGCTAGCTTCATTATATTTAATTTCCAAATAGTACTATGAAAGAGTATTAGAGAAGTTATTTTGACGAGTGTTGTATCCTGACAGCTGTCTGTCTCTGCTAAGCATTGTTGAATCTTGCCAGTATCCCAATTGCAGAGGTACTTTGTTGTAGACTCAGCCACCATGGTGGATTTCCTAGCGGAGAACAATCTGTGTGGCCAAGCCGTGCTGAGGATCGTGTCCCGGGGAAACGCTATTATTGCCGAACTCCTCCGGCTCTCTGAGTTCATACCTGCTGTCTTCAGACTCAAAGACAAGAGCGACCAGCAGAAATATGGTGACATTATCAGTGACTTCAGCTATTTCAAGGTGAGATGGACTTGTCTTGTAGACTGTGAAAGTGTGAGATGAGATCACATTGATAAAACATACATGTTGATTCGTCTATGCTCTAGATATTAGACAGACACACACACACACACACACACACGATGGGAAAAAAAATCCTTGTGCATGCATGTGGGTGGGCGGCCAATGACAAATTACTCAAACACTGAATGCTGATTGTCTGTAATATGCTATATGAGACTTGAATATCACAAGCAAGGCACTTCTTTAATATATTTTTTTACTGTGAGGTTGTTAACCAGTGTATAATAGCAGTAGGGTGCCTCTGGAGTTTGTGAGATATGGCCGGGCCCTGCCGGAGCATAGGAACAGACCTTTGCCGAATCAACGGTGTACTAACAATGTCTTTCACATCCTCTGCCTTCCAGGGTCCAGAGTATTATGAGAGTAAGCTGGAAGCCAAACCCGAGCTCCAGGATCTGGATGAAGAGTTCAGGGAGAACAACATTGAGATACTGTCCCGGTTTTACCTGGCATTTGAAAGTGTCCACAAGTATACAGTGGATCTGATCAGGTAATTTAGATGTCAACCATGTTCCTGTTCTGGCAACGTACTGGGCTTTTCAAATCTGATCCCGACGGCTGATACACCTCCGGTTTTAATTAAATCCTTTTCATTAGGGTACAGCAAGGTTACTAGGTTGAAACATAAAACAAAACCGAGATATTTCTGCCTACCAGGACCTGCATTGCATGTATTTTATATTTGGTGGCCTGTTTTTGTTACCCTAACATTTTCTCCCGTTCTTCGTTTGATACGGCGTACTTCTTTCAAGATACCTGGATGATCTACATGAAGGTGTTTACATTCAGCAGACTCTGGAAACAGTGCTACTCAACGAGGATGGAAAACAGCTTTTGGTAAATTTATGGTTATTTCTTGTATATTGCAGACATGTTAGTTTCCTGACAGCGGAAAGAGTGACTTTTTGACGGTTCAGGAAAGTCACCCATGTGTTTTTTGTCCAGAAGCCGTGATTCACCAACAAAATAACACAATGACGATAGCTACTTTATTAACGAGTCCCGTCATGTGTGGTCTGATTGTAAACAGTGAGATGTAAAGAGTCCCTTCATGTGTGGTCTGGTTGTAAACAGCGAGATGTAAAGAGTCTTATCATGTGTGGTCTGGTTGTAAACATCGAGATGTAAAGAGTCCCATCATGTGGTCTGGTTGTAAACAGCGAGATGTAAAGAGTCCCATCATGTGGTCTGGTTGTAAACAGTGAGATGTAAAGAGTCCCTTCATGTGTGGTCTGGTTGTAAACATCGAGATGTAAAGAGTCTTATCATGTGTGGTCTGGTTGTAAACAGCGAGATGTAAAGAGTCCCATCATGTGGTCTGGTTGTAAACAGCGAGATGTAAAGAGTCCCATCATGTGGTCTGGTTGTAAACAGTGAGATGTAAAGAGTCTTATCAAGTCTTGTCTCTTGACTAGTGCGAGGCCTTGTATCTCTATGGCGTCATGCTGTTAGTCATTGACCAGAAGATCGAGGGTGAAGTCAGAGAGAGGATGCTTGTGTCCTATTACAGATACAGGTGAGACAACGATGCTGACCGGTTGCGCCGTTATTTTTATGCCCTTTTTTAAGCACCATAAATGTTATATTTAGTTAGTCTGCACAATGTAATGCTATTAAAACTACAAAAATACAGGAAATCAGATACATTATTTGTAGGCAGTTAGCAATTTTTAAAAAATGTTTTTATTAATAGTTTTGGTAAAAATGTACATCTAACTATGTGTATATTAAATATTTCTCTTGTCTTCAGTGCCGCCCGTTCCTCTGCAGACTCAAACCTGGATGATATATGTAAGCTGCTGCGTAGTACCGGGTACTCCAGTCAGGCCGGGGCCAAACGTCCAGCCAACTACCCAGAGAGCTATTTCCAGAGAGTGCCCATCAGCCCCACCTTTGTCAGCATGGTGATCGGAAGACTACGCTCTGATGACATCTATAATCAGGTCATCATCTGGTCACCGGGCCAACCTTCCCAAACCGGATCTAACAGGCTTTTTGTTTTCTAAAGCAGAGTGGAGTGATACCGGACTAGCCACTTGATGTTGATTCATGATCACATTTATTCAAACCAGGGCTTGAGAGAATCTTGTGTGTGTTGGCCGCGTCAATATTCAGTTTGGCCCCTTTGTGTCCGTGTGTCTAAATGAGCCGGGCGTTTCTCTGCCAGGTTTCTGCCTACCCTCTGCCAGAGCATCGGAGCACGGCGTTGGCCAACCAGGCGGCCATGCTCTACGTCTGCCTCTACTTCACCCCCTCCATCCTTCACACTCAGCAGGCCAAGATGAGAGAGATCGTGGACAAGTACTTTCCTGACAACTGGGTGAGAGTCACAAGTGTACAGGACATTGATGCCAAAACCCAGCTTCTTGGCTATTGACGGCGCTCTGAGAAATATATGCTGGCTATAATGGGAGTGCATATTTTCATCTTCTGTTCTCCCGTCTTTTCCTGCCAAGGATCCAACCATTGTAGTTCCGTGTTGACTTGTCTCTCCCTCCAGGTCATTAGCATCTACATGGGGATCACTGTGAACCTGGTTGAGGCCTGGGAACCGTACAAAGCTGCCAAGATAGCCCTCAACTATACCCTGGACACAGCCAACATCAGAGAGCAGGTATGAATGCTTATACTGTAACCAGGTTTGGAGGCTTAGACATTAACCAGGTACGGATGAAGGAGACATTAACCAGGGAAAGACGCATTAACTTGTTAGTGTCAACACGTTATGTTAATGTTGTTAGTGTGTCAACACGTTGTGTTGATGGTGTCAGTGTCAACACGTTGTGTTAATGTTGTTAGTGTGTCAACACGTTGTGTTAATGGTGTCAGTGTCAACACGTTGTGTTAATGTTGTTAGTGTGTCAACACGTTGTGTTAATGTTGTTAGTGTGTCAACACGTTGTGTTAATGTTGTTAGTGTGTCAACACGTTGTGTTAATGTTTGTTAGTGTGTCAACACGTTGTGTTAATGTTTGTTAGTGTGTCAACACGTTGTGTTAATGGTGTCAGTGTCAACACGTTGTGTTAATGTTGTTAGTGTGTCAACACGTTGTGTTAATGTTTGTTAGTGTGTCAACACGTTGTGTTAATGTTGTTAGTGTGTCAACACGTTGTGAAAACAGTGTAGTTCTCGCTGAACTCCTATACTTCGCACAACAATATGACACCACACTTTCAGCACCTCACGACACCTTTATAGCAACTTGTATTGTGTTGTATCACCATTGCAACGCATTAATAACAACATGTGATGTGCTATAGCCCCATTATAACCGTCCTCTCCCCCTAGGCCAGTCGTTATTCGGCCAGCGTGGACAGCCTGAGGCCCCAGATCCATCAGCTTCTGAAGGAGGGCTTCCTGAGAGAGGAAATAGTCCTGGACAACATTCCCAAGCTGCTGAACTGTTTACGGGACTGCAACGTGGCAATACGCTGGCTGATGCTCCACACTGCAGAATCTGGTAAGGGCCTGCGGGGAGACGTCTACCCTTTTATAGAGCTTTAATAGGTACTTCATTTGATTTGACGGCGACTCTAACAAGGTTTCCCGCTGACCGGTGCTACACACGGCTGAATCAGATAAGGCTCATTCGAGGCTCGTCGTATTTTGAAGTGTGGAACTGACGACTAGTGTGCCAGAGGAACCGAGCTCCGGTGTCGTCCTGTAAACAGTCCGGTCTTTCTGCAGCTTACGACCCCAACAACAAGCGACTGCGTCAGATCAAAGATCAGGTGATCGCTGACTCCAAGTACAACCCCAAGATCCTGTTCCAGTTGCTGTTGGACACGGCCCAGTTCGAGTTCACCCTGAAGGAAGTGAGTCTAACCGCGTTGGGGGGGGGGGGGGGCATCTCCGACCGCAACTGACCTCGTCTGCCCCCCTTCTTCACAGATGTTCAAGCAGATGTTGTCGGAGAAGCAGCCCAAATGGGAGAGCTACCGGACTGAGGGCTCTGAGAGGATGACCGAACTGGCGGAGGTGTTCTCCGGGGTCAAGCCTTTGACCCGGGTGGAGAAGAACGGTGAGATGGTCAACTGTAGCTACGCCTTAGTTATCAGGAATCGGTAGCGCCTCTCTTGTTGGAATCGATCGCTGTGGACCTTTTGTCTGTTTTTATTTTGCCTTTCTGCACGTAAAAACTCAGAAAATGTTATACAAATAAGCCGAGCTCATGAACGGTTCATGGAGTGAACCGAGGCCATTAATATTGAGTGGGACATACCGAGGACGGGTGGCTTATTGAGACTACAGTGTCTAGTCAAGTTTGACAGTATGTGAAAAATGGCTGGCCGAATTGAAACTGCCGGGCATGCAAAAGTGTTTCTGAGCATTTATTCTCTTGAAAGCCTGTGTCATGCCTATTCTTGGTGTAAATGTCTACTATAACGACGATGGCCTTGACGTTATGTATGCTGACATGTAAGGTGTTGTGTTGGACAGAGAACCTGCAGGCATGGTTCAGGGAGATCTCTAAGCAGATACAGTCACTGAACTACGAGGATTCCACCGCAGCCGGCAGGAAGACTGTCCAGCTCATACAGGCACTTGTGGAGGTCAGGACGGATTAACCTGGTCTATGTATATATTAACTCCAAAGCAGATTGGGCATGACGACTTTGCAAGCCGTTGCGTTGATCGGTCAATACAGCCATGTCGATCCACCCAATAGTATGATGTTTAAACTCAACTCCCAACCTGTTCTCAGGTCCAAGAGTTCCACCAGTTGGAGTCCAATCTACAGGTGTGTCAGTTCCTGGCTGATACTAGGAAATTCCTTCACCAGATGATTAGAACCATTAACATCAAGGAGGAGGTTCTCATCACCATGCAGATTGTTGGAGACCTCTCCTACGCTTGGCAAATCATCGACAGGTCTGTAGACGCAGGTTCTGCCACTACTGCCTATGAATATGCATTGTTTGTATGGGTTACGAATGTTCTTAACCGCCTGGCAGATATCAGGAAATGTTCCTATACATGGCAGATCATTGACAAGCAGAGGTTATGATGGGCTTATGAGCATGATATGATTTGTAGTGTTATGAATATGGTTCTGTATCGTTTACGAGTGGTGCTGACTGCTGATCACAATGCAGATCTTGGTCCAAGTCTGACCTATCATCAGTCATGACCAACTCTGTCCATAGTAACCAGGTGTGAAAGCCATCACGGTACCAGTGAAACTCACAGGTGCATTGTCCCTGTCTGTTTGTCCTCGCAGCTTCACTTCCATCATGCAGGAGAGCATCAGGGTGAATCCCTCCATGGTGACCAAACTGAGGGCCACGTTTTTGAAGGTGAGCCGTTTAGTTACGGAGAGCGTGTGAAATCACAGCTGGGAATGCACAGTAACTCTGCGGCGCTTATTGAACTCTGCTTGCATGTCACCAGTTGGCATCTGCCCTGGACCTGCCTCTGCTGCGTATCAACCAGGCCAACAGCCCGGACCTGCTCAGCGTCTCACAGTTCTACTCTGGAGAGCTGGTGGCATATGTCCGGAAGGTACGGCCCCTCCTCCCTGCACACTCAGCGCTCGTGTAGATCTGAAAGGTTTAGACGGGTCATCTACCACCAGGGTGATGGTTCTGTCATGCTGTTTTGGTGGGCTACATGGGGGGGGGGGGGAACGGTGAGCAACATCACTGCACATCTCCACTGGAAATGAAGTGGATAATTTGGCCGCACCAGCTGTAATGCTATCGAATGTGTGCCCACTGTTGACCCCTAGGTGTTGCAGATCATCCCAGAGAGCATGTTCACCTCGCTGGCTAAGATCATCAAGCTTCAGATCCACGACATCATGGAGGTTCCTACCAGGTTGGACAAGGACAAGCTGAAGGACTTCGCTCAGCTTGGGGCTCGCTACGAGGTCAGGCGCGCGGGGAGCATGTTGAACATAGTCAATACGCCGTACTACCTAGCAGAACGGCCTTCTCCTAGTATGCAACAAAGGCAATGAATCGCCTACTATCGATGCTTCACCCAGATGGGTTTAAAACTCTGATGCATGACTTTTTTCTGGAGGCGTGTCAATGCCGTGATGTATTATCGATTGCTCTTGCTTTCTTCGATGAGCCACCCTTGGCAAAAATACTTAGGTTTTTAATGGGCTTTTCCGGGTTCAATAAAGATTAAAAACAGCGGTAAACGCCATGGTGCGACACTCACCACGTCTGATCCTGACAGGTTGCCAAACTCACCCACGCCATCTCAATCTTCACCGAAGGGATTCTGATGATGAAGACCACACTCGTAGGAATTATAAAGGTACGGTTGTTAGTGTAGGGTTATATTTTGGTGTGTAGTATTATGTTTGATCTGTGTTTTTGTTTGTGTGGAGCACTAAGAGACTCCGCCCTGTCATGATGTCTCTAGGTGGATCCGAAGCAGCTCCTGGAAGATGGCATCAGGAAGGAGCTTGTGAGGAGAGTAGCCTATGCTCTGCACAAAGGACTCATCTTTAACCCCAAAGCCAAGGTATCTGACAACTACACGACTATCTACTTACATACATAGAGGGCTCATCTTTAATATCAGCAACCCATAATACAGTATGGCAATACAAAACACTAAGGAATCTTTAGGAAACTTTCACTATTTCCCTGCTTGATGTCATATGTTTCCATGGGATGAACTAATCCCGAACTTAAACGTCAATATTAATCTCATTCAGGGCAGAATGCAAGCGGGTAGATTTTGTTTAAAAATACGGACCACTGGTTTTAACGTTGTGCCTGTCCAGACTAGTGAGCTGATGCCCAAATTGAAGGAGATGGCCGCCACCATGGATGGGTTCTACCGCTCGTTTGAGTACATCCAGGACTACGTGTCAATCTATGGCCTGAAGATCTGGCAGGAAGAGGTCTCGCGCATCATCAACTACAACGTGGAGCAGGAGTGTAACAGCTTCCTGCGCACCAAGGTTGGACCCCTGAGCTTGGATTTACGTCTGTTTTGATTTGTGCTGGTGGTCTAGTTTTTGCTTGACGACTCCTGATGTCACTGCGCACCACCTAGCCTGCCTGTATTGTTTTGACCCACTGTTCATCTGAACATGCACAGATATTGATGTGACCTTAATAGGCCTTGTACTTCTATAATCTTCACTCGGCACAGCCAGAACTACAGAACTACATTTAACTGATTAATTCCAAGCAATTCAAAAAGTAAACCAACTTCCCATTTCTCTTCAGACCTTAGTCAACCCATGGGTTTTGAAATTGAGTTGATGCTGTGATGTTCACCCTCATAGACTATGTTTTAAAGCTTTTGTGCTGTAAGAGTCCATTTTGTTAGAGTTTTCAATGGTGGTGATGAACTTTTCATGTCCAGAGCTGGGTTCCACTCTAGGCTTCTTCCTTTCAAGATTGTTTGGCTTTCTCTTTTGAGTTTAGGTCGGGGTTACTGTAAACCACCTTTGACTATTGAGGATTTGTAAAGCAGTGTCTTGAATATATTTTCTAATTGCTGAACTGTCGTGTTTGTCAGATCCAGGACTGGCAGAGTGTTTACCAGTCGACCCACATCCCAATCCCCAAATTCCCCTCGGTCGACGAGTCGGCCACCTTCATAGGGCGACTCTGTAGGGAGATCCTCCGCATCACAGACCCAAAGTACGTAGCCTGGAACAAGATCTGTTTGTGTAACTATGTACTTCGTCAAACAACTAGACAGCAATTGCTGGTGAAATTGCCTCCAACTTGCTTCATACTCTAAGAAACAAAAATGGTCACAACTCTTTTGAGATCTGGTAACTCGTCAAGTTTGCCCTGAAGTAGACAAAGGGCTTTGTTACCGTAATCTCATACTGTCTGTGTAATGGGTCGTTTTGTGCTTGGCCTGGTATCTCCAGGGTGACATGCTACATTGACCAGCTGAACACCTGGTACGACCTGAAGAACCACCAGGAGGTGACCAATAACCGCCTGTTCTCCGAGATACAGGACACCCTGGGAACCTTTGGACTCAACGGCCTGGACAGGCTCCTCTGCTTTATGATCGTCAAAGAGCTGCAGGTGAGTAGGGTCACGTTCAGTGGCTGAACGCTGGTTAATGGATCAACATGACGTGAATGGAGACAACATGATTCCTTGTTCTACCTGTCGTTTGTTGTACACTAACTCCGACGCAGTGTATTTCTACACAGTTGTCCCGTTGAGGTCAAAAGAGATGGACATGTTGTTCCATTGGAACATGTTTGCTTTGTTCCATCACAGCATGTTTCTTCTATTCGAACGTGTGTTTGTTCCCGTCAGAATTTCCTGAACGTCCTTCAGAAGACCATTCTGCGGGACAAGGCAGTAGTGGATGTGTTTAAAGCCATGCTGAGTGCCGTCAATCCAGTCAAAGGCATCGTGGGTAATTATCCACCGTTCAGAGAAGATTTTACCAGGGTTGTATTCATTAGGTCATACAATGGATGTATTGTGGCAGAAAAATGAATGTGTAAATCTAGGTAAAATGAATGTGTAAATCTAGGTAAAATGAATGTGTAAATCTAGGTAAAATGAATGTGTCAATCTAGGAAGTCCCTCTCTGTTTTATGTGTACACATTGTCTTGTTGAGTCACGTCCCAGAAATTAAGACCCGAGACGACGATGAGCTAAGAGCCGTAAAGCCTAGCGAGAACTTCAGTTTACCCGTCGTCATTGCTCACTGTTGATTTTTATTTTATATTCTATCCCAGGAAATGCCAGTAAAGTCTACGCCAGTGCTGTTGCCAAAACCCAGAAGATCTGGGGGCCGTACCTGGAGTCAATCATGAAGGTGTAGTTTCATTCAATCTGTTAAGCCACATGCATGTATACGGCACAACCATATCACTTCTCGGCATACTTCCCTGGTGACACAAATGCAAACAAACTATATACGCTGACAGGGTTCTGGGAGGCTCATCTGGCGATCTTCTGGTTTGCCGCGGCTGGGATTTGTTTCGGCGGCCCTGACCTTCTCCAGCATGTGGGTTGGGAGTAGTGATGGTGCTTTAGGGGGCGTGTTTGTGCCACAATATATACCACAACATTATATTCAGCATTTCATATGTTGTATGCAAGGGACACAGATGTGCGTATTTATAAGTCAAATACACAGGGTGTTTTACTTCCTTATGTTCTGTTCCGTCTGCCTCGACACGGCCCGCATGCTTTTATTGACTGGCTGGTCACTGAAGTGGCCTAAAAGGGCATGTTCCTTATTTTCTTCACTTGCACAGCCAGAAGAGAACTGGACACCTGTCAAGGGTACGGTTCCTCTCTAGGTTTCTTCCTAGGTTCTGACCCTACTAGGGAGTTCTTCCTAGCCACTGTCCATCAGTTCTTGTCATTGCTTTCCCTTTGGGGTTTCAGGCGGAGTGTATTTATATTTATTTTTTTAAATACATTTTAAAAAAGGGCTTTCTAAAATACATTTGATTGGTTAGTCTGTCTGAATGCTGTTTATTGTGTACATTGTGTTTTTTTGGAAGTGCCATTTCACCAGGTGTAATTGCGGGCAGGTGTAAATGAAGGTTATTCTGGTTGTTTGTCAGGTTGGGCAGATGCAGATCCTAAGGCAGCAGATAGCCAACCAGCTGAACTACTCCTGCAGGTTTGACTCCAAACATCTCGCTGCTGCTCTGGAAAACCTCAACAAGTTGGTCCCCTTCTGAGTTTAACCTATCATGTGTTTGTTATGTTTTGATAACTGCTCACAATTCGAGCAGTTGTTTATAAAGCGTCATACCTAGCCTGGTCTAAGATCTGTTTGATTAGTTTTGCAACTCGTCTCCAGGCTACTTATAACAAGCTGGCTATAAAGGTCAGGTCCTTTAAAATGGTTTATATTAAATGGTTTGTCCTTTAAATGGTTAATTGTTTTGACCGGCTACTGTAGGTCTCTGTTGGCTGATATTGAAGCGCACTACCAGGACCCCAGCCTTCCGTATCCCAAGGAAGACAACAACCTGCTCTACGAGATCACAGCCTCTCTGGAGGCTGCAGGCATACATAACCCACTCAACAAGGTACTACACTAGATAGTAATACTATTACTACAGAGCTACAGTAATATCACAACCTATACCCCTACAGAGCTATACTGTTTTGTTTGTACTGCTTGAGCAGAGCACTGTATTGTAGCATTGTATGGAGTATATTCTGTGAAAGACACAAATTATGCAAATTTTACTTTCCAGGCTGTTGCTAAATGCAAGTTGTCATTGTTGATGTTTCAGATCTATATCACAACCAAGCGCTTGCCTTACTTCCCTATTGTCAACTTCCTCTTCGTTATCACTCAGCTGCCAAAGGTGCAATACAGCAAAAACCAAGGTGAGCAATGGTTTATCATTGTTATATTCAAAAACATTTTAAATTATATTATCCTTGTGGTTCTCCCGGCCACAGCTGGCTAAGGTAGCAACCTTGACTGAAACTAGGTAGCAGTGGTGCAATAGTAGTGCAAGACCCTGGAGCTAGACCTGACAACCTGTCTGTCTTTTCTGGAATGTGCCTGCCCTGTGGTTGACGGATTGTATAACTCCCTGTTCCTCCAGGAATGACGTGCAGGAAAGCCACAGACCCTGTTGACTGGCCTCCTCTGGTAATGGGGCTGTTGACCTTACTCAAGCAGTTTCATTCCAGATACACAGAGCAGTTCCTGGCTCTCATTGGACAGTTCATACGCTCAGTCATGGAACAGTGTACCAGGTATGGCAATCGCCTTTCCCTGGATGGGTTGATTGACAGATTTTTATTTTATTTATTTGGCAGTTAAAAAAACACGTACTAACAATGCTTCCATTTTTAGAATGTGACAGGGATATGAGACATTTTGAATTACTGTGATATGACCGTCAGAATAATAGTGATATAAGAGTCAAATGTATAGGGATAAGATAAAGTCAGGCTTATAGGGAATTGAAAAAAATCTGTCTTATATGGATATGATAAACTCTGACATTATCATGATCTACCTAAGGTTGGTGTTACAGCATTGCCCATGGCTACTATTTTGAACAGATTAAGTAAATTGCAAAAACGATTCATTGCTAATATACCGTATGTTGATTATATTCAGTGAAACTATCATGATGATGATGATGATGATGATGATGATGATGATGATGATTCCTTCACAGTCAGAAGATCCCGGACATGCCGTCCGACGTGGTGGGTGCGCTGATGTTTCTAGAAGATTATGTTCGCTACACCAAGCTGCCTCGCAAGGTAGGATTAAATTAGCTATAGTATCCATAGGAAATATTTCACATTCTCGCCAGTAATCCATTTTACAATCATCTGATAATCTGTCTTTTTATGTGTCCTCAAAGGTTGCAGAGGCACATGTGCCAAGTTTCATCTTTGACGAGTTCAGGACAGTTCTGTGAAGATCGGGATAAGGGCCTATTCATTTCATTTTTGATCTTCTTTAATTAATGACCAATAATGTCTTAATGCACTAATAACACTGTAAATAGTAGAATGTTTTTTTTTTAAATGACCATGTGTTGCCAACTTTGTATACTGTCACTGTGGTACTATATGTAAAAGAAATGCAAAAGAGATTGAATAAATATGAGAGGATGAGGGCACTGATGAAGACACACAGGGTCCCCTCACTACAAAATGTGTGCATAGTTGGGTTCTAATTAAGTAAAGGATTAAACTTTCGCTGCTTCCCGCGATGTGGCCCTACAGTGTCAATATCGCTGGGAGCTTTCTGTCCCAGACTCGCGCAAGTACAGGCAGTGTCTTATTGATATGGGATTGTTAAGGTGCATGCGCACCCTGACGCTGATCCGCGGTCAACAGTTAGGCGTGCTCCGTGTTGTCTGAATTCTTCCTTCATCAATTGAATACCAAAACGCAGGGGTTGATTTCAAAACTTTAAAATAAAAAATGGGAACTTGACCAATATGTGTGGGTGCTAACAGAATGGCTAGTTAACTTGTTCATATGTATTATTGTTTCTTTATTTTATTGTGACGTGGCTATAGCCCCCACAAGCCCGGGTGCCTGACAGAACGATCTGTTATCGAAACAAGCGCTTAAAGTGAAAGTAGTGGGCAACTTTTATTTTGAAGGAATATCTTGCTACCACGATTCCAGAAAATTAAGAGAAACCGGAAATGCCATGTACAATCAACTTTCTTGCAAGCTACAGTTGTTTTGTTTTTTAGCCACCGAAACGCGCCCTGATATAATATATTCCTTCTCATTGAGGTTAGTTGCTAGTTTTATTGCGATATATATACTTATATGTAGGAATTAGCATCCCTTTTAGCATAACATTTGCCAGGTGGCTAACTTGCTGGGTATTTATATCAAGATAACTAACCTAACGCTAGCTACAGTCCCTGAAAGTGATTTCTGATACGCGGCTGAAACCCCAATGTTGCTAATTACTAATAACTAGTTGTGTGACTGTAGGCAGGTTAAAGATTCAGCTTTGAAATAGCGTTAACTCAACTGATGAGCAACTGAAATAGGACTTTTGTTTTAGCCGAAGTAGAGCAAGAACCTGCACGCCAGTTCTCCAGGGTATCCACGAGCAGCTCCAGGGCAAATATAGGGGCTTGACCATTCTAACTTTCATCTTTGATATCAGATAAATGGTGTAGAATTCAACATGTCCCTGAGTACAGTCCACACGACCTTGTCCAGTCTGAAAACATGCCAGGCAGATATTGGAACAGGGATGGACATTGTGACAGATGTTGCCCTGGACCTTGCTGAAACTGCTGGTAAGTTATAAGCAAGTTATTAGAGGGTTACCCAGAGGTTTTACTCTGTTCTTTCATCTTGGCTGAATTCTTGGATGTACCAAAGAAGGGTAAGTTCCCTTCACTTGCTCAGTTTATTTAAAGGTTTTGGATGTGAGCCACTGGAGGTAATCCTAGTGAAAACCTGATGGATTGTGGGCAATTTAAGTTTGTCGTACAGCAATCTAATCTCAGTACAAGTGACTGAAAGTCACTGTGGAGGGTAATGCAACACAAACTTCACTTGTCACTCACAACAATCGCAATAGACTTTGCAAATTCCCTAACTTGGGCTTCTCAGGGGTTTCTCAACCTAACTGGATGGATACAGATGAATGTAACTAGGTAGAGTGAAGTGGTACAGGGCCTGTGGCTCTGAACATCTGACTACTAACTGCTAGATTCAATTCCAGAGCCAGTAAGGGTAAAACCTGTATTTCTGACCTTGAACCAAACAGGTAACCCCGAATGTTCCTATGTGTTACAGTTTAGACTTAAAATGCTGGTCGCCGTGGAGGCCTGTCTGTCTCTGCGTTTGTCGGCAGTGTTCTGTAAAACATTCAGTTCGTTAGCGGAGTGGGTCCAGACGTACCAGCTCCTGTCTGACCCGACAGCCCTGTTTTGAAGGTGTTGCATATTTCAGGAGCAGAGAACGAAGCAGGCCTGGAGAAGCTGGAGCTCATGATGTTAGATTGTGCTAAACTGGATCGCGAAATAAACTGCTTTGTCGGGGTGGTGGAATGTGTCACCGCCGAGGTGAGTGCTGGGCTACTGGCGTGTTTCCTAATACCAGGTCCTGAGGTACTTATAAGTCGATGTGCGCATTTGTTGTGAATAACATGTTCAAGTGCCAGAGCCTCTGAGTTATTAGTCTAATCATGCCGTCTGTGAAAGCGCAGACAGCCTTGGAGACCGTTTCCTTTTTAAGGTAGTCTAGTATAACTTATTGGTTGATTTGTCCTTAAGACCCGGTTGGGTCTCCTTATAGACCCATGAGATACTTCCTTAATGCTGCACGTTTTGTAAGTCCCAAGCAGCAGGCCACTTTAAAGTGATGGATGCTCTGTATGGAGATGTCGAAAACGTACTCTGTCCATCTCTTAAATTACTGCCCGAGCCTACAGTAACATCCAGGTCTCTTCATGAGGCACCAAATGTATAAAAGTGGTTACCTACTTGTTTTGAGCGATTCACCTAAGGATGAATACCTAAACATGTCCAATATAAAACACAGAGTTTGGGTTTTCCATTGCAAAGTGTGCTCTTATGAGTGTGACCCTGATTCAACTGATCAAGTGCTTGCTAATTTGCTGAACTTGCTCCTGTCCTTCATCTGAGGCAGAATCAGCCAGAGACCATGTTCAATCTGAAGTCTCTAGTGAAGGACAAGTTCACTGAGATCCAAAGCAGACTGTCTGATGAGGAACTACAGAACCACAACAAGTTGGTCAGCTTCAAGGAGAGCGTCAGAAACGCACTCAAAACAGGTACACCCACCGTGCCGAATACTGGCACAAAATTGACTAGAAAATACAATTGTTCTTTGTGTGTTAATGCCTGTTTGTATATCTGTTTTTATATTTTTTTTGTGATTAGGGCTGTAATAAAACTAGTAGCGTAACATTTTATTTTTCAACAAAAAAAAGCGCTCAGAGCCTTTAACCTGCTCTTTATAAACTACTGTGTTCTAAAGCGTTGAAAGTAATGTGACTCTGGATGAGAGCACAATGATGTGTTTTCCACCACCGTAGCACTGTTGTCTTAAAGAAGTTAAATCTGTTCACCGTGACACTACGGCTATAGTGCTATCACTCGGGTCTTATCGATTGCGATAACTAGCTCATCGAGTAAAATCTACTTATTACTGCTGATTTGTGTGGTTGTCCCACCTAGTTATCTTAATAGTTAGCTATCTTAAACAATAACTCCCACACAACTGCCAAATAACTAAAAACTGTGTCGTATTTCGGGGTAAGTGAACTCCGGGACGACGGCGAACACGGAGGAAGAGCTTGATGAGGACATCGCTGTGACACAGAGCGATGTCAACTTCACGTGTCCTCTGACTCAGGTCGGTCTCCAGTACCTTCTAGGGCCTCTAGCCCAGCGTGACGACTCGCCTTTCGCTTGAACGTGGTGGCTGTCGTGACCTTGTTTGGTTGTTTCATGTTGACTGATACGTTGTTTGTTTGGTGTCTCTATAACATTAGGATTATACTGCCCCATGATGTGACAAAGCAGGCTTTTTTATTTTTTGTGTGTCACTCTACATGCAGTCCTGTTTCCCCACAGGTGGACATGGTTAACCCAATGAAGAACAAGAAGTGTAACCATCATTATGACCAAGATGCTATTTTGGAGATGATCAGGAACCGACTCAGCCAGAAGAAGAAGCTACGGTGAGAAAAGACACATTTCCTTGTTCGGTCCTTTCATTAACAGTAAATAACCCAACAGATGGATGGCATTTAACCATTCTGCCGGCTAACAGGTATTATTCATTTATTTTTATCAGCCCGGGTCTAAAATCTGTGCCATGAGTTGTTTGATAATATTAATTAAAATAAAGGTATCACTCGTATTTTCATGTCTAGCCATGAATTGGTTCATAAACGTAATATATTTTTTAAGTTTGTCTGTGTTGATTCTTCTTTTTTTAATCAGCATGTCTGTTGTTTTCTGAGCCTTTGTTGTGTACACTGAGAATGTCTGCATTAAAACGAACGTTGATTAATGGATGACAATTCCATCGGTCCCCCAGCTGTCCTGTGGTTGGCTGTGACAACACCGACGTCAAGCAGGGAGACCTGGTCCTAGATCAGATGATGAAGAGACAAATTCAGAGGAAACAGTCCAGCATGACCTGATTCTGTTAAATCTGGGGTGGTTTCATTACCCCTGCACCCTGAAAAGACTGACATGTAAATTAATTCATGGCCTGTTTGTCTATCACTTTAAAACACTTAAATAGTGTTTTGTTTACTAACAATACTCAGTTTTTTTTTTTCATCAGTTCAGTAAAATGCTTGAAAAGGAGACACTTGTCATATTAAATGTTCATACAAGTGTGGAGCCACAAGGCCATAGCCAAAGTGACATAAGACATCATGGAATGCCCAGGGCAGACCAGGGTTTGGGGTTCACAAGTCATGGGGGGAAATTCTATTTTTAAATGTATTTTTATTAAATCTAAAAAACTACATTGACACATATGGTAGATATGTTAGGGAATGTGCTGTTAAGCTTATCCTTGGAGTAGTGTTGTTTTTAAATAAGTCCCTTGTGTAGTTCTCCCTAGGGTAGACTCTTAATTTATAGACCACTAGGGGGCACTGTCTTCAATGGAACACACTGAGTCTTTACAAGTTTGATAAGCATACTTATTCTAGGCTGAGTGATTCAGTTAATGCAGAGATACTTAATACAATACACAGAAAGGTCACGTCTTGCTTTTTACATTGAAAAAAAATAATCGATGTTATGTAAATGAAAATATAAATAAATCCGTTAGTGTGAAAGCTGTGACTCAATTCAGTAGAGTGATTAAATCGGTCTCCTGCCTCTTCTTTCCTTACTCGCTCTGAACTGAAGTCTCTTTGTTCACGCAACAGAAACAAACAAAGAGCGAGTTGAGATGAAACTAGGTGAGGCTAATCTTTTAATGATCTTACATCATGTTTTTTAATACGATTTCAGATGCGACTTGCTTATTGTTGAACCTCCCAGGCACTGACCAAGTAAGGCCCTCCATTATGCACTACAGCTCACCAGAGCCATAAGGAATAGGATTCCATTTAGGATGTGATTGTGTTCATGCTGGAATAACTGTCCGCCGAAGTGAGATAATTTACTGGCAAATTATTACAAAAGTAGTGTAACGGACATTGTATTTGGCTCCGTTTTCTCTATTAAATAAAATGTTGTTCTCTCCTGGTCTACAATCTAGTTACCTCGGTTAATTTCACAGCAATTTAGTGGTCTCGAAAACGACTACACACGCGTTGTGTCGTTAATCGCGTCGTATGTCTTCCAAATTAAACCCTACATGGCCCTAATTAAAGCAGACCACTACACGGGGATTCTCACTATACGGAGAACAGGTGGTATTCGGGAAGCGTTTCTCAGGGAGGTTCATTGGACAGTAAATGTACCTGTAGCAGAATAGAGCACTTGTATCAATCACATTGTGAAGGATGAATGTGTGGTAAAAAGCTACCATCCAAAGGCAAGTATGATCTTCAAATGCCTCGTGGCCTCTTCATTCTGGACACTGTCTTTCGCCATACCGAAACTGCTATGTGTAACACAACACATTCGCTATCACTAGTTCTCGCACACACGCGTACTCAAACATTACTCTCCAAACCCTCCTTAACAGCACAATAATGTTGTCCAGTAAAGCAACAGGCCCGGGAGGACAGCCGAGGGTCTAAATTAGATCATTTTCAATTAGATAATTTTCTAATTTAGACCGTTAGACACATTAACCACGAAAGGATGTGAATCATCTGAATCTTTCAACTGCCTCCTCTTACGACCGGCTGTATTATGTCAATGGCGCGGAGATGTCAATGGCATACCACACGATGTTACACAGATATTAGCACGAAATGGACCGGTCTCTCGGCTGGAAAGCATTGGTATTTGAGATTTCAGCACTTTTCACCCTGCAGATAGTTAGCCCTGAGAACTACGGTACCTTCAGAGAATACTTTCGCGTGCCGTCGTCTCTCTGACCACTTGCACTTTTTTCCCTCCTCCAGCCCTTAAGGGTGGCTGAGTGGACAATGCCTCTTCGGCAGTTTTCCCTCAGACAGTTGGAACAAAAGGAAATAATGACACTTGAGAACATCGCGGTGAGTGTGAAACTCAAGCACCAAACGGGTGTAACTGCAATCCCCTCGGGAGAGTCTAATATCGAGACGGAGGTGCAAGCTTCTAACGTTACCCAGTCAGGTGTATTCTTATTTATGTTGGTTTTCAAACTAACAGAGTTTCGTAAACTGAATAGCCATTCTTACTGACCCGCAGTGAGTTGATGTGTGGTTTTGTTTTTTAGTATGCTGCAGCAGAGAGTTTACAGGTCGATGGCTGGTTGGTTTATAAGCTAGCGGTTCTTTCTTCCCCGGCACAATGCTCTATTTCACCCTGTAATCCTGTGATCTGTTGTCCAGGCAACAGTCATGGCTTCTGGTCCCCATGCGGCGCTATAGCCGGGGGATATAAGAAACAGGGGTATGTAAATATACCTATAACACCCTCCAGGATATCTGGAAGAAAAGCTGTATACAAAAATGGTACAGTATTTCCCCATAGGCCTATGTAGACCCTGGTCAAAAGTCGTGCGCTTTAGGGAATTTAGAATCAATTTCGGGCCGCAGGCTGTTCATGTTTCATTCTGCCATGGAGACTGAACACTAGGGGATCTGTGGAATACAGTAGCGCACAGGCCGTGGAATACTGCTCATTTTTATTTATTTATTCCCCAAATCCTGGAAAATAATCTGTCATAGTGACGCGTTTTTTTTGTTGTTAAAATGGGGATCTATGAAAAACAGGTGGATGCATATAAATTCCATGTGAAAATGGGGTAGGCTATATACCCCAAGGTATTTGTTCTTGAAAAGATCTGGTACTCAGGATGGTCATAATATTTGTTTTAAATTCAAATGCAGTAAAATGAAAGGACAACACATCAATGCCCTTCACCACAATAGTTTATAATTAGACAAGTGACCTTCCTTTCACGGTCGATGCTTTTCTAGCTGAGTCCATCTTCCCCCGCCGTCTCTATCAAATAAAACATAACTGCCTGAAAATAATTTTTGTGCACTATATGGGGCGCAGGGGACAAATTTGGATGCATAAAAAGTGTATGTACATCAATTACTGCTTTCATATAGCACATCGGAAAGGAGCGTGAGGAATGTGCCTCGTTGGATCTTAGAATAACTGTGCTTCAACATACAGATGCGGTGTGAATTCAGAGTTTCCCCTCAGGAAATAAATAACTGTCACTGTGGGATATATGTGCTATTAGTCCAAATCGTCTTGCATAGCCCCACAGGTTAATATTAAATTATTCTTGCTAACCTTTAGTGAACGGCTTCTCACAATAGCCTCATTCGTGCATGTGTTACAATTAACCAGACGATCCACTTATAAAAAAGAAAATGTGGAGTATTCATGTAAGTTTGCCTAGAGCTACGAATAAGTACACAGTGGCATTTACAGTGCCAATGCTGTAATTGTGTTTGGTTATAAGACAAAGTAGTATTTATACCAAACTCAAAATGATGTGAAAAGATCTGTTGTTATTGGTGAAATGACCAATTAGAGAGCCATTACCAACAACTGAGCTGCCTCTGTAAATGCAACCTAAAGTGCAGCCATGTTATAGTCATGTTATAGTCGTTTTATAGATTATGTTACAGATCATGTCATAGTGATGTTATAGATCATGTTATAGGTTATGTTATGGTCATGCTATAGAATGTTATAGTCGTGTATCATTTTAAAGTAAGAATCTGGTTAAGGCTAGCATGGTTAAGACAAGCATGTTGTTATGGTAACTCATAGGTTGCAGGATGACTTCTGACAAGCTTTCAGTAAATGCGGTCGTCCCACAGAGTTCAATTGTTGGGCCATTTATGTTAGCTACATATGTAAAGGACTTGTAGGGACACATTTCTATTGCTAAGATACACCTGCTGACGACACCATTGCCTGTTGCACGTTAAATTAGGCTTTTCTCAAATCATAGGGAGCATTCAATGTTTTCATGGTAATACTTATCCAACCGCTGGCTTCACCAGGAGGTTTCCGCTGGTTCACGCAAGCCGGCAGAGAACATAATCCCCAGCCTTGAGCCTCCATTCACGATTGAGCCTACGTTTTAAAACCGCTAGCTGTCTTTTTCAGAAACAAGTCTTGGTTTTTCATTTCAAGCTACGAAAGACGTTGCTCCAGAATGCCCTGGTGTCTTTAATGGCCCTTTCTGTACACAATATCAGGCTGCTCTTAATGTGTCCACATAAGACCTCTCACACAACACTGTACCTCATATCAATTAGCAGGATGGCCATCCTTAAGACGACAGACGCAATGGTGTATTTTTATCCAAAAGGTTATCATAGGGCAGCTGGCATTATGTTTCAGACATTACAGAGTCATGGTCATAACCGTGTAAGTACTCAAAACTGTAATTCATTATAATGTCCCCCGACAAGAACAGAGTTTGGTGAGGGGGCTTTTAGTGTTGCCGCCCCATCATCTTGGAATACGTTGCAGAAGAACCCGAAATGAACTAACGACGAAAGCTTTTGGTAGAGCAGGAGCTGTGGAGTTCTCTTAATAAAGGGGTGTCAGATATTTTCGGGGGAAAATGGGCCAGGGGTGGGAAGTACAAGAGACCGGAGGTGGCAGAACATGTATGTAGGGTTTGAGCATCGCCTGGAGGTAGATAAGGAAACCTCCCCTTGCTGTTCCGTAGACAAGAACGATGATTCCACCATGGATGCAAGCTTCAGCTGGATGTCGCATCCATGGTCGCATCCAGAGGACGTTTAACACCAGCCCGGACTGCACCGTTCACTCTAAAGTAAAGAACCCAATAAACAGAGTGTTAGGACTGACAGGCACTTGACCTGCATATGGTAAATAACAAAAAAAAAAATTTAGTTGGGAATTTCTGGCCCAGATCTATAAACATGGTGTTGAAAATTGTATGTTAAAAAACAAGTGCATTATCTTTTTTAATGAACTACAAATTATTTACACAGAGCTGTGGATATCACAAGTATTCACCTACTTTGCAGTTACAGTTGTCACTGTGAAACTGAATTGTCACATGATCTCAGATTGAATAAACCTGCTTCTGGATGGCCTCAGATTATGGCAGAGAGTATCCAGAATATGTAGACCACCACACCATGAAGACCAAGGGACTTTGAAAAGGCCCAAAACAGTTCTAGAAAAACATTGAGCTACAGTGGGGAGAAAAAGTGTTTGATACACTGCTGATTTTGCAGGTTTTCCTACTTACAAAGCATGTAGAAGTCTGTAATTTTTTTTATCATAGGTACATTCCACTGTGAGAGACGGAATCTAAAACAAAAATCCAGAAAATCACATTGTATGATTTAAAAAAAAAAAACATTTTATTGCATGACATAAGTATTTGATCACCTACAAACCAGTAAGAATTCCGGCTCTCACAGACCTGTTTGTTTTTCTTTAAGAAGCCCTCCTGTTCTCCACTCAATTCCTGTAATAACTGCACCCGTTTGAACTCGTTACCTTTATAAAAGACACCTGTCCACACACTCAATCAAACAGACTCCAACCTATCCACAATGGCCAAGACCAGAGAGCTGTGTAAGGACATCATGGGCTACAGGACAATAGGCAAGCAGCTTGGTGAGAAGGCAACAACTGTTGACGCAGTTATTAGATAATGAAAGAAGTTCAAGATGACGGTCAAGATGGGTTGTGGCTGGGTCTTCCTGCATGACAACGACCCGAAACACACAGCCAGGGCAACTAAGGAGTGGCTCCGTAAGAAGCATCTCAAGGTCCTGGAGTGGCCTAGCCAGTCTCCAGACCTGAACCTAATATAACATCTTTGGAGGGAGCTGAAAGTCCGTATTGCCCAGCGACAGCCCCAAAACCTGAAGGATCTGAAGAAGGTCTGTATGGAGGAGTGGGCCAAAATCCCTGCTGCAGTGTGTGCAAACCTGGTCAAGAACTGCAGGAAACATATTATGTCTGTAATTGCAAACAAAGGTTTCTGTACCAAATATTAAGTTCTGCTTTTCTGATGTATCAAATACATATGTCATGCAATAAAATGCAAATTAATTACTTAAAAATCAACAATGTAAGTAAGTGGGAAAACCTGCAAAATTGGCAGTGTATCAAATACTTGTTCTCCCCACTGTAGCTAAGATTACATCTGAGTAGCTGGGAGATTTAGGAGTTGTTATGGCATTTATTTCCAATAAGCAGTCCCACTTTGTACTAAGATAATATAAATAATTGTTCAACAATGTTCATATATTTTGTTTTTGCAATTTTAATTATTGTTTCAAACCCCCTGTATATTGCGTATGTCATATCAATCAAAAGGAGATAATTCCAATTTAATTAATTTGAACATAATGGTTGTAACACAAAATATGTTTTTTTTTAGGGAGGGGTAATTTTGCTCTTGTGCCTTATGTCATCACAGTAACTCAGTTAGTCGGAGTTCCAGACTTGCATGTGAAAATCAGGAGTCGAGGGGAAAGGCTATGTTTAGGAATACTTTGCCTATTGGCACAGAACAGTGTCACAAAACAGGGTCATCTATCAGGAAGTCATTAATCAAAGGTTTCCTATCTGAAGAATCAATCGTGTTGGACCTGAGCAAGGTATTCAATAATGCTTTGCCTCAGTCTTGTTCTCAGTCTCAATCCCTCTACCTCAATTAGTTTGTCTCTCTCTGCCTCAATCTCTCTGTCTCTGTCTCTCTGTTTCAGTCTCTCTGTCTCTGTCTCTGTCTCTACATCAATGTCAGTCTCTCTTTCGCACCTCTCTGTTTCAGTCTCTTTGTCTCAGTTTCTCTATGTCAATCTCAGTCTCTCTCTGCCTCAATCTCTGTCTCAGTCTCTCGCTTCCTAAATCTCAATTCACTTAAATTCAAATGGGCTTTATTGGCATAAAAGCTCTAACTGAACAATATTGCCAAAGCATTTTACAATGTAACACTAATCATACTTCCCAAGATATCCATAAGGAAGTTCATACAATTATTAACAAAATTCTCTCTATATATTTTTTAATACAATAAAGTAATCACATATAATCTCACGCTCACTCTCTCTACCTCAACCTCTGACTCAGTCTTTCTGCCTCAGTCTCTCTGTCTCAGTCTCTGCCTCATTCTCTGTTGAAGCCTCAGTCTCATTGTTTCTTTGCCAGTCTCTGCATCAGTCTTTCTGCCTCAGTCTCTGCCTCACTCTATGTTGAAGCCTCAGTCTCATTGTTTCTTTGCCAGTCTCTGCCTCAGTCGTTCTGCCTCAGTGTCTTCCATAGCCTCCGTCCTCTCAGTGCTGCTACAGACCGCCCAATGGTTTCCTGGCCTGATAACCAATCAGCGTGAAACAGAAGAAAACCATCTGCTTAATGTTTTGATATGGTGGCCCCATAAATACAACCCTGGTGACACATCAAAACATGCCCCCTCTGGAGGAAGAAGCAGCGTGAAGCCTGATTCAAATTAAAAATCCTGTCAGACTCAGCAGTGAAGACATTAAACAGGACGGCTCCTTACAGTTGTCCAGCCGGATCAATGTTCACACTAACAAAACAGCTGAATCCAAAATGGGGTTGTTATTAACATTCTAAACGATTCCTGTGTTAGCCTGGTAACCCTCATGGCTTGTCTGAAATCGTGTTATTTTGAAGTGATGATTAATTAGACAAGCTAGATGCTCAAAACTAATGCAAAATGTGTATGTTCCAAATCACACCCTACACCCTAATCCTTGTTGGCCCAGGTCAAAAAGTAGTGGCTCAATAAATGAACAGGGCTCCATTTGGGAACCCGCCACAGAACGATTTAGTGCTTTATAATTCAGCCTTATGATCTGTCTGCCTGGGAGATATGCCTCCATATTGTCTCTGGCTGCTCCTCAAAATAGCCCGCCATTCCCTTTAAAGCGTGGCGCATTCAACTAGGGCCCATGGACGAACACAGGGAACGGAGGGGGGATTCATTTGGGATGGAATGATTAAGCGTTTTATTATTCAGCCCCGTGATCTGTCCGGGAGATGTGCCTGGCTTTATTTTGTCAGTCCAGTTTCCATCCGTCATCTGCAGAGCCGTTCGGACTGTGTCCCAGAGCGTGGCCTAAGGCAAGGGGACAGGCTGTAATGCACTGTTTACACCGCTGTCTCGGTTCGTTTTCCCTTCCAGTGGTTACCGGGGGGACAGCACAGAGGGCTGGCTAGGTGCTGGTTGACGCCCTGATTTCTACAGCGGTGGTTGCGAAAGGCACCGGCAGGGCCGATCAGAACGACAGGACTTAAGGCGTTAACTAGCATCCTCAATCTTCCCATCCTGTAATTCAGTAGGAGGCTTGGGGTTTTGGGACATAAACGTGTGAACACGTCCCGTTTGCTACGACGGGGGCACAAATAACCCTGACGGGCTTTGACACGTTCCCACCCCAAAGATAATCCTCCGCAGCGCTGCAGAGAAATTGAGCCGAAATGTGTGACAGGGCTGCTTCTCCGGTCTGGCTCCGGGATGTGACAGGGCAGAGCAGCGCCGAGCCTGAATGCGTGCATCTCCGGTCGGCCCTGTTGGCTCGGCGTGGTTCTCTGTGGAGCCGTGATCCGGAGTGGCAGCTGAGGCGCGGGCTGCGGGACTGCGGACCTCCAGAGCCGTAATGGTAACGCGTGTCACATTGATCAGAGGAGAGCGGGAGAAGAGACGGTGGAGAGTAATGGGGTCAGCTCTTCATCCGCTTCATCCTCTTGCTCCGTCCTTTTTTCCATTATTTCTCACATTCTCATTCTCTCTCTCTCTCTCTCTCTCTCTCTCTCTCTCTCTCTCTCTCTCTCTCTCTCTCTGTGTGTGTGTGTGTCAGCCCCATTAATAAGGCTGGGTTTAAGGGTCACACGAACCAACCCGGAACAATACCACCACTTTATCTCACTCTCCATCTTTCTGTCCCTCTCATTCTTTGTCCATCTCTCTGTCACTTCATCTCCCTATGCTTTGCTTTCTTGTTTTCTCACAGAACACCAGCTCATCCTGCTCTGCCTGGAGGACTATGGCAATTGGACTTTTGTACTGATTTGGTTAAGTGTGAAACATTTGTCTTGATTTAGTTTAGTGTGAATGTCTGTGAAGTCAGGAACCTAACACTCATTTGGCCCCTGGGGGCAGCATTCGGTCTGTGGCGAACGTAATTTTTTTACTCTAACTAAACATGTATACTACTGTATATCTTGTGATTTAAGGAATACATTAGAATTCTGTCGAGTTTAGAGATGATCTCTTTGGCCTCAGGGTAAGAAGAAGCTATTTCAGGCGTACAGTTGCAAGGTGACAGGACAACACAGAGTCACATAAATATAAAGAATGGAAACAAACACCATATCAAGGGGAAAAAGCATACATTTTTGTTTTTGAAAGAGTGAGGTGTGAAGAAATTGTAAACAATGGTAAATAATCCCTAGTCAAGGATTGATGGGAACATTTTATATCCATCAACGGGGGTGACAGACGGCCTTATAGTGGAAGAGAAAACCACTGCAGCCTCTCCGTCCGACAGATACTGGCGCTGCTAGTAGGATGCTAGCAGAGTGCTATTAGAACGCTAGTAGAATGCTAGTAGAACACCAAGGAGTGCCATTGGCCTGCTACAGGGTTGGCGCCACGGCCATATGCAAAAGTCCTCGTCGGTCAGCACAGAGGAATACAACGGGACAAATCCCAGTCAGCACGCTGCCTGCCCGTCCTCCATGTGCCTCATTAGGACAGTACTGGGCCCAGCGGACACGCTGATATAGTGTTTAATCGTCTTCATTAAATCCAAGGACATTTGAAATGTCCGTCCCGTTTCAGCGTTGCAATGCTCATTGTAACGGGCTCGGTTGTATTGTACCATCGCCCCGAAGAGTCGGACTTCCAGTGTGTTCATTACATACGCCGTGGCAAATTAACCTGAAGACTCGACTGGGGAGTCACTCACTCAGGGTGACTCAGCCACTGACAGACAGGCGTGGGGGTAGAGACGAAAGTGGCTGGGTGAGCGGAGCAGTTCTACCGCTGCAGAATGAACTAGTCTGGTAGAGAAAAGATACAATTTAAAAAAAAAACTAGAATGGGGTTTTACACCAGTTAAAACAACCACTGACAGGGGCACTGAACATAACAGTCATTGGTTTAAAAGCCAGCTAGGCAGTCGCTCAGTATACATATCCATACAGGCTACATCAGCAGCATTCCAAGCAGGTCTATGCGAGGGCCCAATTGTACCCTAAATCCTTTGAAGTGGGCCACTTTCCAAACCTGCGCTCCAGGTAGGGAATAAGGGTTGGCGTTTGGGAGGCAGAGCTGGTTAAGCGAGCCTGGTAGGATGGTGCCTCCATCTGCATCACATGGGACAGGACAGCTGGGGCTCAGTCGGGGTGATAGAAGATTAGCTGGAGTTCAGTGTGTGTGTGTGTGTGTGTGTGTGTGTGTGTGTGTGTGTGTGTGTGTGTGTGTGTGTGTGTGTGTGTGTGTGTGTGTGTGTGTGTGTGTGTGTAAGCCACTGAGGGGACAAGTGTCGTTTGCACAGAAAAGTGCAATCCCCAATAGATTTCCCTGAACATACGGTAGATTTCCCTGGACACTCCTGTGACACTCGTGATGCGATTAGACACGGGGCGCCATTCACTGGTGGATGCTGAGGGGCTCTCATATTCACATTCAAATCAAATGCACATGAATTCTGACGAGGGACAGACCACATCTGTCTTCTGCAAGGCGGGCCGAACGTGTTTCGAGTGTAAGCAACATAAAGGGCTGTGTACTGTTTATTTTTTCATAAAATCACAACATCCCTCTCTGAGGAGTTGGTTGAATTATTCATAGGTGGGAGTTATTCCATGGCAGAAATTGGAAAATGCCAAGGATACTACCGTGCCTGGCTGCTTTTTGTGTGAGATGCCATTCTGCCATGTGACTGTTCATTTGGGACAAACACAGACTGAAACAGGGAGGGCCTACTTGTACTTGGTCCAATGAGAAAGGTTCAGTTTTGTTTGGCTCTGTCGCCATGGAGAGAGGTCCGGTGGTCTGTTTCAGGAAAGGGAAGGGAGTTTCTCTGATGGAAAATCACCACAGCCCCACACAAAGAATGTAAAGAATTAAAACATCAATTAGTCTAAGGCCCAAGTCGCCCCCTATTCCCTACATAGTGGACTTTGATAAGGGGGTCCCGGTCCAAAGTAGTGAACTACATGCAGAAAAGGATTTCATTTAGGAAACAGCCTCAGTGTATGAGTTCCAGCAGAGTTTATCAACCAAGATAATGTTGATGCCTTGGGGCATTGGAGGATATCTTGGGAAGTAAGCAAGCAAACTGATAAAGCTGGGTTTTGGAACATGAAGTGATCCACTCCTTACCAAACTAAGGGCATTCTGCGTCTTTATCATTTTGAGACAGATAGCATGTTCGAAATTGCACCCTGAAATGATCCCTCTGTGCTTTCCGTGTCGTTCTCTGTCAAGTTGAGGTAAACACACATGATAATCCTCTCAGGAAGAATCCAAAATGGCAACCGATTTCCTCTGCACTGCACCACTTTTAAACTGGGCCGTCGTTTACAATTCATCCGCAGAGATTGACCACCTGTGTATATTTAAAGTTGACAGAGTTCACGGCGAACGTGCAAAGCATTTTGGATCAACACCACTGTCCTCCTACTGGAGTTCAATAATCAGATCACAGCCAAGGAAAAAACAGCCTCAAAAGGCCTTTTTGGAGCTATCGTCCGAACTGGAAGTCTGAAACCACAATAAACAAGGAAGAGAGGCTGTTATTTGATTGTGGCGATCTGACCCTCACAGTGTAGTCTGTGGAGGCACGTCCCAAATGACTCCGTGTTTCCTATGTAGTGTACCAGGGCCCCTGCAGATGGTAGTGTAGAATACAGCAAACAGGATGGGATTTGGGATGCTGGGCGGGAATGTGTCTGAAGAGGTTGATTGTGGTCTCAGTCTGTCTCCCGCTGCGACAGGCTGTTGGGCCGGCTTCAACCAGGTTGGGGGGGGGACCCCGTCCCAACGTGCGGACACCGTCCATTGTCTGAAAGCTCCCAGGCGGCCAGGAGGAAGGCTGGAGAAGATCCTTTGAACCCATTATCTGACAAATGAGATGTAACGTACATGTGACGGGGGATGACTGAACCGAAACGACGAGCAGAAAAGCACCAGAGAGGATCTGAATTGGCTGAAATGTATGGCTATGGTAGAGTGTGGATTTATTGTGTTGTTTCAAAATTAGCAAGTGTGATGCCTAGGAACTACAGCTAAAATGGCAACACACGGGGGACATTTGAATTCAGCAAAACAAATTATCTCTTTCTGTGCCTTGTCTAACAGTTGAATTTTATTGAAGACACAAAGATGTTTATCAGATTTTAGACTGAGGGAGTGTGTGCGTGTGTCTGTGTGTCTGTCTGTCTCTGTCTGTGTGAGAGGGTAATTAGTTTTGTAATTAAAGGCAATAAACAGCAGTGCTCATGGGATATCCATCTTCACTAAGCTCTGACGATCCATCTTCAGTTGGGATTTACAACCACTACCATCACTTGACACACATTGATTTCTATTTTCCCTATCTAAACTTAACCTAACCCTAAACCTTACACAAGAAACCAATGCAATTTTAACACTTATGGGGACCGGTTTTTCATGTTTTACAGTCGTTGTGTTGAACTTGGTTTGTTTTTACCTCTCGTTTTTACGCGTCCTAGACATTAATTTGATTATTCCAAAAGTAAAATGGAGCTGTGTTGTTGAGTAGATCAATATACAGTTTCGGAAAAAATAAGAGACCACTGCACCTTTTTCTTCCCTTTCCAAAAAAGTCAAAAAGGTTTTGTGTGAGGATCAGAAGCGTTCAATTTGCAGTGGTCTCTTAATTTGAACCCTTCTGTTCCTCACTCAAAACCTTCCTTTTCAATTTTTTTTTGGAAAGGAAAGAAAAAGGTGCAGTGGTCTCTTAATCTTTTCTGGAGCTGTAGAACTAATCAAACAAACGATTGGGTTGCATCCTTAGCAACCAAAACATGAAATAGCAGGAATTCACTGATAAAACCTGTGAATATGAATGAAAACATTACATTTCAGCAAGAACCTGTTGGATGATGTGGTTGGTGATTGTGGTTGGATAACTGTGGTATAACCAGGATAAACTCATCCACAAACTTTTCTCTTCATCTCATTCTAAATCATGATAAGGGGGCCCATGTATCTGCCCTGTACATAGACATAAAGCATGTTTTTCTATTATCTATGGTCCTGAAGACATCCAACTGTGCGGTACATCAGGAATTAGTTTGCATGCTAGAATTCACTTCTAGCCAATCAGCAACACGTATTTGACTTTACTCTGGTGCAATATTGTTTATGTGTAGTATATAGTGTTTTATCTGGTTTATATTGTACATATAGTTTAGAACCTGGTTAAAATGATACAGTTGTGGCTTGAAGTGTTGGTACCCATGCTCCTTCAAATAATTCAGAATTGTCTCAGGAAATTTGTTGAAATTGATCTCCAGAATCCTTTATTTAACTTTTAATATTACAGAACCATTGTTTTTGATTCAGAACATAATTTTACTAATATATGCCTTTTTATTCCCCTGATTTCATGATACCATGCATACTTTCATTGCACCCTGTAGTGCCACAGGGAGCAAAGGAAACCCCCAGAACGTTGCAGAATCTCATCTGTGTTTGACTGTGGGGAAGATGTTCTTTTCTTTGAAGTCTAAACATGGAAACTGTGTGCTTTACCAAAAAGTGATAGTTTGGTGTCATCTCTCCACAGAAGTTTGTGGCATGTTCAGGTTTGTTTTGGCAAAATTCAAGTTTTCTTAAGTCTCTATTACAGCAGATGGTTCAATCATGGATGCTGACTGGTTAAAGGCTATGATGTACACTAAACAGTTGTTGGTTTGAAGTTGGCTTGTTTGTATTGCTAAATGCTGATGCATCAACAACATAAGCTTAAATCTCTGGTTGATGCATTTAACTAGTGAATAATACACCTTGACACTGAGTGTGATGTAGTTAACTAGTGAATAATACACCTTGACACTGAGTGTGATGTAGTTAACTAGTGAATAATACACCTTGACACTGAGTGTGATGTAGTTAACTAGTGAATAATACACCTTGACACTGAGTGTGATGTAGTTAACTAGTGAATAATACACCTTGACACTGAGTGTGATGTAGTTAACTAGTGAATAATACACCTTGACACTGATTGTGGTGTAGTTAACTAGTGAATAATACACAATGACACTGAGTGTGGTGTAGTTAACTAGTGAATAATACACAATGACACAGTGTTTGATTGTGGTGGAGTAAAATCAGTGACACACACAATACACATTATTATATACAATTAATATCACAGTCAACAATCTTCTCTTCAGCGTTTTGTTAACCGGCAGGAATTTACCTGGAATACCCCTCAGTAGGGGGCAGTGTTGCTACCGCATTCACTTAGCTGCCATGGTTACGAAGACCTACAGTAAACTGACAGGATTGATGGCATGGGCATGTCATGAATATATTATGGAATATCATATCAACATTATAACGGTTTTATCCTTAGTTGGCTAACCGTTCTTTGTGACCGTACCTTAAAGGACAGGCAGGCAGGCAACCAGACAGACAGTATATTCTAAAAATAAGGTTAACCTGAGCAGTAGTCCGTTTCTATCTTCTTGCCAACCCCTTCTAGAGTTGTCTACAACACCAACAGATTGGAGGCAGATCATTTCTACCAATCAGATTTGAGAAGACAGAAAGGTAAGAGTTCAAATAAGGATAACCAGTATCACAAAAGAGCATTTTAGGCAGGTACATTTCTATGGCAACAGATCCTTTGGAACTGACCTGCCGAACACAACATGAGGCTTGAATTGTAAATTAGCAAGCATTGCCAAGGAAATCATACAACATGGGTTTTCTGCTTAATCCATGTCACTTCCTGGTTTGAAGATGTCAATTATTTACAGGTACAATTATCTATAAGCCTGGGTAAAAGCCTGTCTTTTAAAAGAGCCCAACATCATATAGCTTGGGTTTTTAGAGACCCTGAGCACGTCTTCCAGGTCGTCTTTTGAAGAGCATCTAACTCGCTTCCTAGTGCACGGTATCTCTCAGATCCAAGGGAAAGGTCAAAGGTGAACCTGAAGCAGTGTCAACAACAAGTGGTTATTAACTGCCTGTTAATGTTTAAGCACTCTTATGCTGCAGAGCCATGTGACAGCATGGCCTCCCACTCACTAAGGGCTGCTGTGTGTGTCTTCCCTCTAGGCCATGCTGTGGGTGAGTCAACTCATCTGTTTACTTTGTAGTGAAACATCAACAAGCTTACTTTCAGACCAGACTCACCACACACACACACACACACACACACACACACACACACACACACAAAAATAATAATCTGAAAATATTAATGTTTCATCACAGTCATGAATCATGAAGACTCTTCTCTCTGCGTTAACCAGTCAACTAGGTCTGAGTTCCAATTGGCACTCTATTCCTGTTATAGGGCACAACACTTAATGCAGGACACAGTGCAAAAGAGGGTGCAATTTGGTACACCACCCATCAGAGTCCACTCACTCATGTTGGGTCGTATTAATCATCTGAGAGTCATCAGGAAAGATTAGAATGAATATTTTCAGTGAAGCTGCCAGAGATGAAAATATATTCAGCGCCGGACAATTAAACTGATAAAGAAAAGAATAACATTACCAAAGAAGAAGAGAGCCTTGACATTTTAGATTTTTTTTATGTCAGGGAGCTTATTAAACCGGAACATTGAGAGTTCTCGCCACGGTTACCAGGTAATGTTGAAAACCCTCCTTACAAATCTCCTCTAAAATAAATGTGGGCTTCAGGCCTCACCCCCCTTACTGTTGTTTAAACTTCTTTTTAGAAAGGGAGGCCACTTTAACATGCAAGGTTCTGCGATCTACAGCAATGTATCGCAAATAACATAACGGACACCTATTTTATTTACAGTAATCTTCAGAAACGCAAAATGATTCACGTTATAACCGTGCCTGCTTAATCTTTAATTCAACATCCATTCTGCTCGAACATTATCAGTCATTAGCCCCTGACAAGCAGAAAGGGCAGAACAGACCAATCATACTGTGGGAAGTCCAAATCGCACTCCTATCCATTCATTTTCTCTGCTGCCACCGAAATGAGTCACCAAAGGGAAACTGTTGATAATTATCCAGCCAAGACTGTGGTGTTACTTTAGATACTCTTTAAAAAGGTCACCTCTGAGTATTACATAGCTTTACATAGCTTACATTTTATAGAAAGGTGTGGCGTACAATGATCATCACACTTGGGGGGTCCGGCATTTAAAGCCTCTGATCTAACACACGCGTTTAGGCACAGGCTCAAGTCCAACACACTGCCCGTCTCTCCTACCTTACCAGTCTCCATTACACCGGCCTATCAAAGATAAAAAAATAAATCCTTCAAAATACATTTTAAATTAGTAATGAGTACACTTGTTGTTAGTCATTCTGGCCCTGGGACATAGAAGGCAGACCAGACACATATGAATCAGAAAAAGAGGAGTGGAGTCACAGTCAGGGAGTCATAAATAATGGAAGTGACAACACAGAGGCGTACTCTGGTTGGTGGGGACATTTAGAGTCACATCAGAGTTCACCGTGATAGAAAAAGAGAAGCAAATCCAAATTCATCTTCTGGGTGTCGTGACATCAAGGCAAAGGAACTGTTTGGCAAGACACTAAACGAAATATTGAAAGAATACTTGGAATTAGCAGTTTTTCTACCGTTTGTTTCAGTCTTGCCGTTTCCACTGGCACCGAACATTTGCGTCAATGTTTTTCCGGTTTGTGGCGGTTTTTGCTGGGAGGAACACTTGAAGCTCAGAGGGGGAAGGGCATGTTCAGGCATTTCCTGTACATTTCATTCTAGTGACTGTGGAAGTCAAACTAGTCCAGAGTTGCTGCCTAGCCACTGTGCAGAGCCTTTCAAACAATATCAAAGCCTCCATGGGCCTGGATACTGTGCGTCCCAAGCAATACCCTGTTCTCCATGCTTTGCAGTTCACTATGTGGCCAGAACCAGTAGGAAATAGGGTTCAATTTGGGACATACCCAACACATTGTGGGGCTGACAAAACCAGCCCCTGGTTGGAGTCCAGAATAAACGGGAAAGTGTTCCCAGTCCCTTAAGACAACAGTCCTCTGCCCAAAACAAACACCACGTCACATAGTGGACTGGTGAGCGACAATATTTTTTTGTCAACTTTCGATTGCCCAGATGAAAGACAAAAACAAAACCAAAAAGACACACAGCTCTAAGTAAAACACACAGCATTCACTCTGTGGACTCATTGTGGAGGGAGGAAGTTTCTTAATCGCCTGTGGTTTTATTAGCAGCCTAATGAGACGACACTGTAGGCACCAGCATCACAATGAACACTATTTAACAAACTGTACATTAGCTATTCACAATCTCTACTCTCATCTCCTTCCCTCTCTCTCTCTCTCTCTCTCTCTCTCTCTCTCTCTCTCTCTCTCTCTCATAGCCTGCTCACCATCCTCACACAGGAAAAGGACCGTTGCGTTGCCTGAAGTGCAGGCATCGTATGAGTAATCCAGTTCAGTGCAGGAGTCATCAGAAAGGGCCGTCTAACCACAGTTCGGTCTGAACAAAAAAGTAGAGCAACAAGCGGCCATCAGTGGGACTTCCTTCCTGCTCATTATTCAGAAGTGAACTGTTTTTGACCCAGCTCGTCTGCTACACGGCATCACTAGCGACAGACCACATTATATTGACTGACTGTAGACCTCGGAAAGACAACAGCAATTGTACATACTGCCCGAACAGGCAACTGACTAGAACTGCAAATTAGGAAACTGATGTTAATCTAAACCTCACCGTTAAGGTTTGCGAAGCTGCGTGTTGCTCTGGGTAGTTACACAACTAGTGTACACAGGTGACAACACTTTTAAAGCACCATTACAGAACGTGGCCTCATTGGAACATCCAGTAACAACAGTCTTGTCAAAGTAGGATTTTAAATCTCATTTGAAACGTTCAGATGAGAACACTTATCACCGCTATCTCCCAGGAGAATCTTATCTCCTGAACGCAGTCAACTAGCTGTAGCCGTGTCCTCCTGCGGCCATGACTCAAATCCTCCCGTCTTTGGCGGCTAACAAGAACTGGCGAACTCTGTACGGTGCGGATATGATGAATGGTGTCCTACCTCCTGTGTAGTAAACTACTTTTCATAAGGAACCATAGGGCTGTTGTGCACTATACAGAGAGTTGGGCCCCAATAGGAAAGTGAAGAGTACCCTGTTATAGCTGACGGATACCTGTTCGGTAGAATGTATTTACAAGTAAAGAGGAGTTAATACTGTCTTTATTAAAGCATTGTATTTAATGTTAATTTGAGAATGCCTTCAACATTTCTAAAAGTTTGTCTAAAATACAGAGTAAAGGTTTTGTACCTCAGATATCATTCCACTAGGGCTTTATAAAATGCAATTGAGATAAGAAAGCACAACAATGTGAATGTATCAATCATTATTCTTAAAATCATATGTACCTGAAAAAGATGCCACAGTGCACCTTAATTTTTAACAATGGATCAATAAATACATTTAAAAAGCATTTAGGTTAAATATATTTATTCCAATATTTCCTCATTCAAATCCAAAAATAAATGGTTAAATCACATTAATCAATTATTTACTCAAATAAATTGCTGTCAGTCAGAGTCCCGAATGGCGCTCCACTCTCTATATAGCACGACAAAGCCAATGGCCAGATAATTCTGGTCAAAAGAAGTTAAGTACATATCTTCAAAACAAAAACGACTAAAGGTAAAGCACTGATCCTCTTCAGATTCTTAGAAAACCTGCAGTGACAGGTCCTGTTCTGTAGAATGTATTTACAAATAATGATGAATAATAGCATCTTTATTAAAGCATTGTATTTAATGTTAATTTGAGAATGCCTTCAACTTTTTTTTAAAGAGTTCACCAGTTTCTCAAAAAATGAAATGTTGTAGGAAAAAATGAAAGGGGAGCCTGGTTTTTCACATTTTATTTTTGAGATTGTAAATTCTCAGATGATAGAATATGAAAAAATGTAGGTAGATGATTATTGAAAAGTAACTCAGGTCTTAACTGATCCATCCTGACAATATACTATCTTTTTTTTTTTTATGCAATCCTCCGACTCCTGTTAGCATACCCCACAGTTTGTGAACACCCCGGTCCAGACCCAAGCCAGCTCATAGTAGATCGTGGGCTCCAAGCCCAAGCTTTGACGGGGAAAGAAGTGGAAAATGCTTTGTCATGTCATTTTCGGTCATGTCATCAACCGCTATTTCAATTAAAAGGACCAATCTGCAATTGGTGAAGCCCGATCCCTCAGTTGTTTACTAAAACAGTGACAGCTGTCCCTTTGATCGAACTGCCGACTGAAAACAAAAACAAAGGGTCAATTTGGCTTAGAAAAGGATCAGAAGCGTGTTGCTGAGTGACACCGTTCACAAAGTCAACCCTGTTGGCGCGCGCGCGCACAAAAAAAATAAGAAACATCCTGTCACATAAAGAGTTGCAATGCCTTTCTGTAGTTATCCAACCAGGCTACCGTAATATGCTCAAAGCAGCCCATTGCAACACGGATGTGGGTCTCGGCTGACGTTCAAATAATGTGCTTAGCTGACGTTATGTTGCTAATTACCTTAACACAACACTTCCTTAGACAACCCTGCTTATAGCAAACTGTAGATAAACCAGATAGCAACAAAGGACGAAGACAAACTAGTTGAACAACTGTCATTAGATACTGCGAAAGGCTAACCTGCCCTCGGACTTCTTGAAGGCGGTTGGGCCAGCTTTCAGAAAGTTTGTCTAAAATACAGAGTAAAGGTTTTGTACCTCAGATATCATTCCACTAGGGCTTTATAAAATGCAAAGGATCAATAAATACTTTTTAAAAAAAATAAGCATTTAGGTTAAATATATTTATTTCAATATTTCCTCATACAAACATTCAAATCCAAAAATAAATGGTTAAAACCCATTAATCAATTATTTACTCAAATAAAGTGCTGTCAGTCAGAGTCCCAAATGGCTCTCCACTCTCTATATAGCACTACTTTTGACAAGCCCAATGGCCAGATAATTCTGTTCAAAAGAAGTTAAGTACATAGCGAATATAGTGCAACTTGGGATATACAAAGTGGTGGTTGTAAATACAATAGCAAGTCAAAAAGGTACAAAAGAGAATGGACAAAGTTCTGATACGGAATAATGATTCGGATTTCAGAGAGTAAATAAAATTATATCGATGGTACTATTATCAATGGATGACGTATTTATCGTCCATGTCTCTTCCATTGGTCTCCAACACCTGAGTTTTCGTACAGGAGCTTTAAGCAAATATCTTCAAAAAACGACTAAAGGTAAAGCATTGATCCTCTTCAGATTCTTAGAAAACCCGCAGTGACAGGTCCATAGGACTACCATAGGTTAGATATTGTTGTGTTTAAATGTTTCGGTTTTATAACAAGTATAAAGTGTTCCAAATTAAACACTCTTCATTGGTATATTTCAACTAGGCTAAACTTCATCTCCAACCAATAGAAATGATTTGGTATGCGTAATGCGCAATGCGTCGCATGAAAAACAGGATTACCAACGATGTTCTAGTCATGTAATAAATCCGAGAGCCGAATGCTACTCCAGTCCTCTACTTGACATTGCCAACAGCTACGTTTCAGTCAATTAAACATTCACTGTGCGCGGTTAGCATTGTGATGGCGCTCTTCCTTAATTTCAGCATCGCTAGAGTTCAGATGATTAGCAAGCTCTTGTATCACCGCATCTTTGCCTATCTGGTCGTTTCTTCGCTTCTCCATGATCAGGTCGTCAAAACTCTGAAATTCCAGGACGTGGCTCTTCTTTTCAGAAAACAGTAGTTTTAACCGGTAGGGCTGCTTACCGATGCGGAGCTCCCCTCCTATTTTGAATTCTCTCTTCCCGAACTTACACCACGCGGCGAAGCACTCTGAGTTTCTCCAGTACAGCTCTCCATCTCGCACTCCAACTTGTCCCATCGCGTGTTGCACCACCACCTCCGGTGGCAGTGCGCGGAATTTATACAACTCGTTCACTATTCTGCCTCTCCTCCCCTGACTAGCAACAGTCAGTAAACTGTTCTTTATTTCAGCCCGGTGAAGGTGAACTACCTGAAAGTCGCCTACGTACACTGCCCAGTGAGGATATTGGCCTGTAGACACAAACTCTACCAAATCCCCTGTTTTGCATTTCTTCAAAAGATTATCGGAAGTATATGTGATCATATCAGAGTGTTTTAGGGTTTTCTCGTACACAGATTCGTCCCGGTAGTATACAACACACTCCAGCTCGTTGCTATTGTCGTATTGTTTCTCTTCCTCGTTCTGGTCCTTGTCGGGTTCTTCAATACGTTCATCTTGTTCGTCGTCGTCGTTGGAGAAGATATAAGACACTCCGATCCGCGGACCCAAGTCATCCTCCGGATCAAACCCATTCGGGTCAGCAGTCGGAACATTGTCATAACTCAGATGTGTCAGTTTTTCTACTTGGTTCCCCATACCACTTCCAGGTGGGTGGTGAGAAAAAACACCTGTTCCAGTCGCACAAAGGGTGAGGTCAGGGCTTAGGTAAAACACGTAACACCAACAGTAATTCGAGCCGGGTAGAACTAATTCCAAGGTCTGGTAAGGTTCCAATCCATTTCAAAATACTTTACGTCAAAATGACAATACAGGGGTCACGTCCAAATGATTATATAGATCAACCTGGTAAAAAAGAGAGAATGTTAATGTCAGTTGCGAAGGCGGTGATCTGACATTCTCCTGTCGAACTGCTTTTGAGTAGGTCAGCATTCCAAACAGGTGCACGCACCTGTTAACACCAGTTAACGTAAAAGCACGTAAAGTACAGAAAATGCAGAGAGTAGGTATATTACACTCACCCCGAGATCTTGAAAGAACATTACCGATCAAACATTTTTTTTACTGGTATCATCCACTCGAATTAGCCTTCCTCCGGTCTCCTTTGCTAGAATATCAGCGCAAAAGTGCTACAAGCATGCTTCCGTGGCGCTCCGTGTAGACTGAAGGTAGTGCCAAGTGCTCTTCTTGCAGTCAGACCATAGAGAGTGATAGAGGCACCAAGTGGCCAAAAGGCCGTTTGTGTGGGAACCTCCATTGAGCACTTCCTCCGATATAATGTAGCCATCTGGGTGGGACTTCCAGCGGCATTGGCTTATCAATCAGGGTGAACTCGTTGAGGTTATGTCAAACCTGGTCACCAGGAGGTGTCATCCAATCGTAAAGTAGAAAACAAAATTGAAGAGCAGCTTAAAGTATAGATATCTGCAATGGTATCTATACTTGTATCTATGGTATCTATGCTCTGCCTGTGCACTCAAAAGGGCCTGAATGACAGGTTTTGGAACTGTATGTAGATAACTTCTCTATCATTCTCTATGGTTCAGGAGTACGGAGACTTTTATTGTGGTTGTCATTTAAAGGGACGATGCATTTATCACATCCAACAAGTGAATCTCATTTGAACTTGTCTCTAATCTTATTCTTCCTAGATTTCCTGGACTGCAACATATCACCACCATCGAGTTTTATAATTATAAATGGCCAGCCTATGAGTATTTGAAGTTGCACCCCATTGCCATGCTTTCACGTCTCTGATGGAAAATAAAAACATATTTTCATAATACATTTTATATATTTTTTTTTAATATTGTTCATTTGGCCAGCCATTTAGTGCCTTTTAACATGGGAGTGTGAACCTAATGCAGGCAACCTTAATCTAATATGAGTGTTTAGATGCTTTGGTGTCAGTGAATCAGTGCTGTAATGTGTCTGTGTGCTGACTTGGGGTAAATGTATTTCATTTTAAAACCATTTCATTTGTGTGTGTCTGTCCCAGCGTTCTCCCTCCACTACATGCCTGGCAGGGCTCAGAGAAGATAACTCTTCAAAGACCAACTGTTCAGGTTTTTCACTTTCAGCCTATGTGTTCTGCTGACTAGATAGTCCACAGCTTGCCCAGTCTGACACATTAAAGACAATAGATACAGTCCAAATGCCACCCTCTTTCTTGTTGGTGTAACTCTCTCTGTATAGCTCACTATAAAAGGAATATGGTTTAATTTGGGACGAAACCAACGTTCGCTCCCGACTGCCCGCTGGTGGAATAACAATATAACACCTACTGCACAGCCTGGCATTGTGGGAGCACCATCAGAAACATCAAGACTACCCGGTTTCTGGTCTGTTCTGATCTTCAGAGAGGGACTGGTTGGTGATTTGGAAAGAAACAGCCCCTCTCTCTCTCTCTCTCTCTCTCTCACACTCTTTCTCTGTCTGTCAGTCTGACTGTCATTCTGTCTCCTGGGATACTGCGTGGAACCAGGCTCAGAATGAAATAACCCAGGAGAGGGAGGGAGGGCGTGAACACAACAAAAACACAACACATTTGCCACGGAGCACTTTTTGTTTCCTGCTAGGTTGTGCTTTGGTTTGTTACATCAGAAGAATTTTAAGCAGCTGATCGTAAGCCCTTTAAGACCACCCCTCTCTGTATGTTTCAGCGGGGAGCGGGACCAACGCTCTCTCCTCTCTCCTCCTCTTCTCCCTCTCCTAGCTCACTTCTTTCTCTAAATCTAACACACACATCATCATCTCTCTCTCCCTCACCGATAAGTACCAGCTATCTCTCCCTGTGGTGGCGAGAATCTCTTTGTGCTGTGGCAGACACTTGAGACTACTACCTACCTATGCAGATCTGAACATGGATTAAAAGTCAATAATCTTCCCGCTGCTCATCTGCTCTGACCGTAGTGAAGGGTCTCTACAGTACATCCGGAGAAAAGTGGGTTGTAAGTAATGGATCAAAAAATCATCCTTATACCTGGTCATTTCTCACACAAATGCACACACACACACATATTATTTAGCTATATAAATAGTTGGGTGCAAAAATTTTTTCCCTTCAAAAAAAAAAAATTATAACCGTTAACCCCAACCCTAACACACACACACACACACACAATATCCTATTTCTATCCTTGTAAGTACCAGAAAACCAAAAATCTAAACTTTACCCTAATCCTTAGATTTGATCATACTTGAACCTAATTCTTGAGTTAAATCGTACTTTAAATCTTACACTAACCTTAACCTAACATTAATCTCAGTAACCAAATCTTTATGCGAGACTTAACCCGGCACAAATGCCCAAACCTAACCCTAATTCAGACCTAAAAGTAACCCCAATTCCAACACTAAAGCCAATTGTAAGTTTTACCCTAAACCAAAACTCAAAGCCAAATATGTACTTTTTCCTCACGGGCACCTGCCAAATATGCAACTAAGATCAGATTTTTCATGTTAAACTCTGCCTTTTGGTCTATAAAACACACACACACACACACACACCACAGTATAGATCACTTGTGAGGACCGTAGCCAAGACAGCAAAGGAAGGCTTCTGGCCTAGTGTTGGAGTGTGGCAGGAGCTATGAGTAGAGATTTCCACGGCAACCGTGCATCAAGAGCCACCGCCATGTCTCAGTCGCAGTCAGGTTCTATCCAGTCAAGGCTCAGTAGTATCGGGGAAGTAGTAACACTGAGTTTCCTCCCATTGGTTGAATCTGGTTGTTCAGTGTCTTCCGTTTGGTACAATACAAGTCGTAGACGGCTTTTACAGCGCGTTGAACACAAATCCAGTGTGCCTTCATGTCCAACCGTTTTTATGTAAGTTGTTCCGTCTTTGCACTGTGTTTGTAAATTCATGTTTTGTGTTATGTAACGTTCTGTGTTTTTTCTTGACCCCAGTTAGAGTAGGTGCCGCTTCTGGAAATAGCAAATGGGGATAATAAAAAAATAAATAAACTAAAAGCAGAAGTAGAACGTTGCTTTGTCATATCCAAGTAGAAACATTCCTGGATTGGACTTTTTCGCGTCCCTTCTTCATGTTTAGTAAGCAAAAGCAAGCAGCCTGCTGTGAAGGAGCAGGGAGTCGGAGGACAGACTAAATCTTAGCATAATCATTTAGAGCGTTACACTACGTTTGCCCCAATGAGAGCTTTATACTACATATGACTGACACCTAGTGGAGGAGGGCATTACAATTCTACAATGGACTGGAACAATGTTAACTACAAATTGACGTGTTAAAGTCGCCTTTGAATGATAAAAATTACTGGGATGTTTTGAGATTCCTCTTAAATATTTTGCCTTCACACTTGAAATAGTCTGGCATTAGTCTAGACCAGGGGATGGCATTAGTTGAGACAAGGAGATGGCATTAGTCTAGACCAGGGGAAGGCTATAGTCTAGACCAGGGGAAGGCTATAGTCTAGACCAGGAGTTGGCATTATTTTAGACCAGTGGATGGCTTTAGTCTAGAGCAGGGGATGGCATTTGTCTTGACCAGGAGATGGAATTAGTCTAGACCAGGGGATCTCAAACATTTGCACAATTTTACGGTAATTTACTTTTCTGTATTTCACAATAACAGATTTTTTTAATTTTATTACTGGAAACTGGAAAAGTTTATTATGAGGAAACACAAGAATTATCTGTTTATCCACAGACTTTGATTTGCTGTTAAAAAAATAAACTGTATAAATAAGGAGTATTTCTTTTTTATTATCCATATCCCAGCATGCTTTGCGGCATTTCATTTTGTTCATGTTTATGTTTGTTATAATTTATAAGAAGGTGACAGAGCTTTTGTTTTTTGTTCCATCTTGTTATTCATGTAGTGTTAAGCTTTGGAATGTTTTGGGGGATTATGGTCTTGTTTGTGTGTCAACCATAGAAATGAAGATCATCCTCTTTGGTTTGCTTCAATTCTTTACAAACTGTTAAGTGAATTCTGACAAAGTAAAGCTCTGACTCTTAAATATTTCTGCTAACCTCGTGCCAGGTAAACCTTTAGTACATTGTCAGTAAAAACTGATGGATGAATACAATTAATTTGAAAGACAAACATTTTTAAAGGGATAGATGACAAAAGGGAGAATTTGGGTCAGAAAATTGTTTCTTGCTTACAGGAAAATACTTTATTTTAAGTAAAGTAAAATTTCCGTATTTCTACAGATTAATAATTTATTTTGTTTAACAATATAAATCCGTTTTTTAACTGTATTTTTCTGGCATCCCAGCTGACAGATATTTGCAGGTTTTTTTTTTCCAGTGCAACCAAGGATCCCCTGATGAGATTTGAAAACCCCGGGTGTAGATGGGAGATGACAAGTGTCAGGGTTAGGTCCTGGGCTGCTTCCTGTGTGAGGAAAGGTTGTACACTAAGAAAGATGTAGAGCATGAATCTATAGAAACAAAAACCAAAAGGTTGTGCTCCACCGAGGAAGGATAAGTAAATCATTAGTAAATCAGGAGGTGCAGGAAATAAAAACCAGTGTGACCTGGGGGTCTGTGAGGAACCGGAACACATGTACACATTGCATGCATATCATCAGAAATTGGATTTGGTTTGCCTACAGGGTCCGGGGTAAATGTGGCCATGTCAGAGCAGGATTTGAACCATGGTCCCACAACGACGCAGCTGAACCCTATTATATTCTTAGATCTACACGGAAACACCTGACATTCTATGCCGGAGAAAAGAGTGGCAAGTGTGTGTATGTCAGAGTAGTGCGGACGAAGGTGAGTAACTGCACACTGGCATTGTAGTTCTGTACGAGAAAGAGGTGTGTATGCTTCTCTCACCATGGCCACGTGCACACTTTGGCCTCCAGGCTACCATGTTTAACAAAGCATTAGTTCGGCTTGGCCAGACCTGAATTGCCGTTCAGGTGCTATATAGAAAAACAATAATAAAAATGTAAAAAAGGTGTTTTAAGGAGCAAAGACTAATGACGAGTAGGATGCGGATCAAATTGAGCACCGACACAGATCCAGACACCTGGTCAGAGCTACCCTCCCACCAGGAGCTACCCTCCCACCAGGAGCTACCCTCCCACCAGGAGCTACCCAAGGACAGACTGATGCAGAAGGAGGAGAACAGAGGAGTAAGCTTTGGCGCAGCAGAAAAAAAGAGGAAAAAGTGAAATGTCCTTAGTCCCTCTTCTCGTCTGTCGGAGTGTTGTTTTTTTGGGGTTGGAAGTCAGTCAGAGCGGAACAGCGCCAGTGGTCAGTGATGAACGGATGAGGGAACTGAGTTACTGGAAAGGAAGGTCAGGATTGGGTGAAATTGCAGGGTGGTCTTGGGGCGGATGAACATAACTAATCACAGGATTTTACCTGCAAAAAGCGAGGAGAAGAGGTTGAGAACCAGAGTAGTTCTGTGTGAGTGGGATCAGTTAGCTCAAGTCCTTATGTAATTGGACTATTTACTAACTCTATGCTAGCCCAGCAAGCAAAACCTGCGAGCTCTTGTCCATCCCTGCTAACGTTACTCTAGGCAAGCTAGCACTGTCTTAGCCCAGTTTGTTCAAACAAGTTTGTTGAAACACAGCAGTGTCGGGCTATGAAATCAATGAACTGAAACTGTTAAAGTTGATGTTCAAATAGTAAAATATTTACCAGAGTGACCTTGCTGTCCAGGTGCACAAGTACTGCAGCAGCATGGGTTTGAATTTGGCCCCAAGCACTTTTGGCTAAAATGGTCTCCTTTCTCTTTCCCCGGTATTTCTATCCTGTAAATAAAATGCCAGAAAATATATTTTACATAAACGTATTTACATATAAAACATACACATCATTCTCTGTGATGCTACAGTTTCTCTATGAGCACCATATCATTGTTTACTAACACTGAACAACATTTGATAAATAAGTAAATGATCAGCACTCCCACTCACAGTCCACGGAGCAAAGTCACATTAAAAGATGCCCACAAAAGATCTGTGTCCCCTCTGCAGAAGGTAGAGTGGTTTCTGAAACTGATCTAAATACAACAAGGTTGGAACTGATCCTAGATGAAAGTGAAGCAGCCTGTCCTATCAGCGGAGAGGCAGAATGTTCCCTCCACTCACCAAGGACGCATACCAAATAATAAGAATAGCACCCTACTCCATTTGGGGCGCATTACTTTTGGAACGAGCCCATGGACTCCGGCCAAAAGCAGTGCACTAAACAAGTGAATAGGGCACCATCTAAAATGTTCTCCATTCTCTCCTCAAGCCGACCCACGGTCCACTCAAAAGCAATTACCCTCTCTCTCTCTGAGATGGATGAGATACAGAGATAAGGAGAGGCAAGGCTTTCAGAGGCTTGGTGGTTTGAAAGAAGACTCAGGAGTATTTACCATGTCAAGAGGCTACTAGGTCCTTCCTATATTGGTTCTAGGCGCAGGGATTTTAGTCAATACATAATGCATCAGGCACTCTCAAAAAATGTCAGTTTGTTAAAAGGAAAATAGCCAGGCATCAAACAGACTCTGGCTATCATTTTTAAGGGCTCAGATTCTATGAGAGGTCTTGATAGAGGACAATCCTCTGCATTTTATTTGGTTTTCCATCACAGAAATAGAATAACTTAGTAATTTCCTGAACTGTCCAGAAAAACATACTCTGTCTATGATTCCGCCTGTACCACTTCCAACATTAGCAGTGAGTGAATATTCTATAGTACCTTTTAATTATTTTAGCCTTTTTATATCAAAAAATTGTCACGCCCAAATGTTTCGCTCATATTAGTTTTACGAAACCTCAGTTTATTTATAAATACCTCTCTATTTCAGAAAATGATTAGATCAATTGACTGAACACGTTTTGTAAATTAACTAACAAGCGGAACGACTTATTCGACTCATCGACTTCTGAAGATTATACCTCGGCTTCTGATGTTAAAAAACAAACCAATATACAGTAAGTTACATATCGCCATGAGTGTCGACGTCATGTCCTATTAGCAATCTCCCGTCGAAATCATTGAGGAATTATGTATGTATTGTTATGCAGTAAATAAGTAAGCTAAATACCCCACAGTGAACAAGGTCTTCTTCGGTTTTGTAACCTCGTCTATAATCAACTTCACGCCACACGTTCACAGAGAATCGAAGGCGATGTAGAAACACACGTGTCTTCCAAAATTACACCCTATTCCCTTATTGTACTACTTCTAAACCAGCGCCCTTTGTGGGATATACATAATAGTGTGCAATGCGGGCCCTGGTCATAGTGGACTATAAAGGGAATAATGTGCCATTTGGAACGGAATACTACTGTGGGTGCGTGAACGAGCGGCCTAATGTGCACGTAGACACCGCATTCTGCGTCAACTCTTATCCTAACATCAGCATCGTGTTTTATTATTAAATGGGATTTCTGACCAGAGGGTTTTGATAATAGATTCTAAAATAGGGTATTATAGCCCAAGGCTCTTCCTGGAGATTAGTCCTCCTGTGATGGCGATGCAGCACTGGGGAACGGCGGGCTTTGATCTGCTCCAGTGCTGTACTTCGACGCTATTATTTGTGTATTTGAAAGGCACCCGATTCCTTGTAGTTTTCTACAGCACAGCGATTGGTTACCAACTTTTTTTAGGTTAAAGTACCACCAACAGAAATTTGCTCTGCCCAGGGTACCCCTAAAGCACCCCATCTTTTTTATCAGTAAGCCAATGGTCTTCTCAGGTAAACCCTGCAGATAACACATGTAGTATGACATCAACACCAGATGGCGCTGTTGAGTTAGGTAATTACTTACTGGATGAACGTGACCCAGGATCAGTACATCACGGTAGATGACCCTTCAAATAGTTTCATTTGTATTTTGAAGCATCTAGTTTGGGTCTTGGTGGCTAATTGGGTGGCAGCTTCCACAAGGGTATGACCAAAACAAACACTAATGACGTTGTAAAGGCAATAAGGCATGTATACTTGCCGTTTAGCACCCCACCAACTACCAAACTGGTTAACATACTCCATATAATTTGTGATCAATGTCATCTGAGTTCAGGATGCGATTTCCATAGAAAAACACAGAAAACCATGTGTAATTTGTTTTAGGCATATATATATAATATATATATTTCACCAAACCATGTCCTACCAGAACAACTTCAAATGATTACTTATAAACACACTAATTAAATTATTTTGGGGTTATTTCAGTTTTTTTAAGGATCTGTATATAGGAAACAAATGTGATTTATTAAATGATTTGGTCAGATGTAATTTTTTTTTACTTATGAACTTGACCTGGGCCAGAAAACACCTTTGTCCCTGTGAGGTCTGGGGTTTGCCAATGTTTGTTCTTATGTTTTTGTTTTGTAATGTTGTTTCACTGTTGCCCTGATTAGTTTGGCCTGTGTTTCAGTTCACTTTCTCTCTAGTAGTTCTTATTTATTTCAGTTCTGTTTTGTAGCTCCTTTGTGAGGTATTGTTTGTCTGTTGCCAACTTACTGAGCCTTTGTTTAGCACATTCCTTATATCATCCCCAAGTACTTTGATATCTCGTGTTTAAACCTTTGCTTTGGACATTCTTGACCTTTCCCTTGCCTGGTGATTTTGTACCTTTGCCTTTGGATTTTTGACCTGTTGCCTTGCCTTTTTGACCACTGCTTGCCCATTCCTTTGTACTGTTGCCTCTATTTCAGTTTTGACCCCTAGCCTGCTTTTGACTCTGCCTTCTGCCTTGCCCTTGCCTGGAACCTTCAACCTTCCAATAAATCATAAAAACACTCCACGTCTGGAAGCTGTAACCCTCCTCTCTGACTCGGCCATTACAGTCCCAGACAATAATTAATAACTTAAAACAATAAAGAAATGTGTTAAAAGCCTACAAAATCTAAAACTAACAATACCTATTGAATACACATGTGTACAAATGCACTATTATAATCATCTTTGTTTTAAAATATATTATTTTATGAAAATGTTGTGTCCCAGATTTTTGTCAACTCTGTCAGTTTTGAAAACGAACATAATTTAATCAGACATAAAAAGTGTTAGCTGTATCCTTAGGACCCCTGTATGTCTTCATGGTTTCAAAAAAGGCATCAATGCTGCTCAAGCACTGGTAAGCTTTCCGTCTTTTGATAAATCCATTAAATAATACTGCTATCAGGTGTGTCTCCATTGCCCTTCTAACTCAAAACTAAATAAGTATTATGGTTAAAAAATTTGTATTTTGATTAGCATTAAGAGCGTTCTTAGCAACTTTGAAAAATGGCTACTCTTTACGACTATGCTGTGAAAGGAAAACATTTAACATTTTATCAACTCCGTAAGACGTCACCTCCATCTTATGATATTCCATCTTATGGAGTTGACATCAATGCTGACGGAGGTGACATAACTCTCAGATCTCTTTAATAATTGAATAATGTGTTTGTAATTAGTACTTTATTTTCAATTAAATTATTTAAATACTATTACTACATTAATCAAGTGCTTTAGTGGATGCATATCAATGACGCTGTTTACTTCAGAATGTTACAGGTACAAATGGTTAAACAGAACCTCTCATTAGAGATGAAGAGTGACAGAAACAAAGAGTGTCAGAGAAAGAGAAGGGAGAGGAGAAATAATCAGCCGGACAGAAATGCAGAACTACAATGGGGGAGAGACAGATGGAGAACATGGGTTGTAGAGGGGAAAATAAAACAAGCAGAAGACGTGACTGAGCAAGCAAGGAGATTAAAGAGGAGGACGTGGAGAAGTTCTCAGAGGAGGTAAAGAAATTGCAAAGAAGACGTTCACACTGCAGATACATGCAGAAGACGCCACCAGGTAGTCCATTAGTTGAGGGCCTTGATGAGCCAAGTGTTAGCAGATAGTCCCTTACAGGAGATGGGACCAGGAAAAGACATAAGAAAAAGTGCCTAAGAGAAATCAAGTCTTTAAAAAACAAGCTGCTGAGACTGGAGAGAGGGATGGACTTAAAAAGAAAGTAAAACGAGCAAAGCATGCATCCAAATCTGTCACGATCTCTCCTCAAACCATGACTGAGACAATTATTAGCGGAAGTGACAGGAGAAGTGCCTCAATTATGAGGATCCTTCTTTGTCATCATGCATTGGAAAATTAGCTTCCTGCAAGCACAAAACTCTACCCAGGAAACGAGTATTGACTTTATCAGGAATAATTCTGAAAGAATATTGCATTCTCCAAGATCGAAGAGTTCGGAATATCTAATAAATCCCTAACCAAAAGACAAACCAAGGCAAACCTGAAACAATCAAAATGAGAAGATTCATTTGAAATAGCTTTCTGTGTGCTTCCAAGTTTTTTATATTTGTGTACTATTTTATGTTTTATATGACATCAACTCTGTCAGTTGGCTGTCAACTCTATCATGAAGAAGTCACCTCCTTCAGACAGGCTTTTCTGTAATGTTCATTGAATATATGTTCATAATGATTTATAAAATGAGTTTATGTCAATAAAAATGTTCTATGGTACAGCTAATCTGTGTACTTTGTGTTATATAAAAAAAGAAAGGTTGGCACATCACAAGGATTAATAGCCAAGACTTTGATCTTTTACAATATATTTCCCCAACATAATGAAGAGTAAACTTTGCACATGCCTGCAACAATGCTTTGGTAGGTGGTACATGTCAAAATAACATTGACATTAATAGCAGGACCCAAGGTTTCCCACCTTTTTCCCACCTACAAAGCATGTAGAAGTCTGTAATTTCTATCATAGTTACTCTTCAACTGTGAGTGACGGAATCTAAAACAAAAATCCAGAAAATCACATTGTATGATTTTTAAGTAATTAATTTGCATTTTATTGCATGACATAAGTATTTGATACATCAGAAAAGCAGAACTTAATATTTGGTACAGAAACCTTTGTTTGCAATTACAGAGATCATACGTTTCCTGTAGTTCTTGACCAGGTTTGCACACACTGCAGCAGGGATTTTGGCCCACTTCTCCATACAGACCTTCTCCAGATCCTTCAGGTTTCGGGGCTGTCGCGGGGCAATACAGACTCTCAGCTCCCTCCAAAGATTTTCTATTGGGTTCAGGTCTGGAGACTGGCTAGGCCACTCCAGGACCTTGAGATGCTTCATACGGAGCCACTCCTTAGTTGTCCTGGCTGTGTGTTTCGGGTCGTTGTCATGCTGGAAGACCCAGCCACAACCCATCTTCAATGCTTTTACTGAAGGAAGGAGGTTGTTGGCCAAGATCTCGCGATACTTGGCCCCATCCATCCTCCCCTAAATACGGTGCAGTCGTCCTGTCCCTTTTGCAGAAAAGCATCCCCAAAGAATGATGTTTCCACCTCCATGCTTCACGGTTGGGATGGTGTTCTTGGGGTTGTGCTCATCCTTCTTCTTCCTCCAAACACAGCGAGTGGAGTTTACACCAAAAAGCTCTATTTCTGTCTCATCAGACCACATGACCTTCTCCCATTCCTCCTCTGGATAATCCAGATGGTCATTGGCAAACTTCAGACGGGCCTGGACATGCGCTGGCTTGAGCAGGGGGACCTTGGGTGCGCTGTAGGATTTTAATCCATGACAGCCTAGTGTGTTACTAATGGTTTTCTTTGAGACTGTGGTCCCAGCTCTCTTCAGGTCATTGACCAGGTCCTGCTGTGTAGTTCTGGGCTGATCCCTCACCTTCCTCATGATCATTGATGCCCCACGAGGTGAGATCTTGCATGGAGCCCCATACCGAGGGAGATTGACCTTTTACTGGTTTTACTATTCATAGGTATGTGTTTGAGTAAAATGATTTTTTTTGTTTTATTCTATAAACTACTGAAAACATTACACCCAAAATCCAAATAAAAATATTGTCATTTAGAGTATTTATTTGTAGAAAACAACAACTGGTCAAAATTACCCAAAAAATATGCATTGTTTTCAGGCCTCAAATAATGCAAAGAAAACAAATTCATACTCAACAACAAAATACTAATGTTTTAATTTAGGAAGAATTCAGAAATCTATATTTGGTGGAATAACCCTGATTTGTAATCACAGCTTTCATGCGTCTTGGCATGCTCTTCTCCACCAGTTTGTCACATTGCTGTTGGGTGACTTTATGCCACTCCTGGCACAAAAAAATTCAAGTAGCTCGGCTTTGTTTGATGGCTTGTGACCATCCATCTTCCTCTTGATAAAATTCCAGAGGTTTTCAATGGGGTTCAGATCTGAAGATTGGGCTGACCTTGACATGGTCATATCTGGTGGTCCTCCATCCACACCTTGATTGACCTGGCTGTGGGGCAAGGAGCATTGTCTTGCTGGAAAAAACTATTCTCAGAGTTGGGGAACATTGTCAGAGCAGAAGGAAGCAGGTGTTCGTCCAGGATAACCTTGTACTTGGCTTGATTCATGTGTCCTTCACAAAGACAAATCTGCCCGATTCCAGCCTTGCTGAAGTATCCCCAGATCATCACTGATCCTCCACCAAATTTCATAGTGGGTACAGGACACTGTGGCTTGTAGGCCTCTCCAGGTCTCAGAATAACCATTAGATGACAAGGTGTTGGGCAAAGCTGAAAATTGGACTCATCAGAGAACATAACCTTACACCATTCCTCTACAGTCCAATCCTTATGGTCTTTTGCAAACTCCAGCCTGGCTCTTCTTTGCTTCTCATTGATGAAGGCCTTTTTTCTAGCTTTGCACGACTTCAGCCCTGCCCCTAGGAGCCTGTTTCGAACCATCCTCACCATGCAATTCATCCTAGCTGCTGTTTTCCATTCTTTTTGTAGGTCACTTGATGTCATCCTACGGTTGTTGAGTGATATTCGAATGAGTTGACGGTCATCTTGGTCTGTGGACAGTCGTTTTCACCATCTGCCAGTCTGTAGCTTTGTTGTCCCCAATGTCTGTTGCTTGACCTTGTTCTTATGAACTGCTGTCTTTGAAATTTTCAGGATGGAAGCAACCTGACGCTCAATGAATCCCTCTGCCAGTAAAGCCAGAATTGAACCCTTCTTTTCCACACTCAGAGCTTTTCTTTTCAACTCTTTTGTCATGCTGAATAGTTATTCTTTTGTTCAAATTACCTTTGAGGTACAATTTGCACTGTTTTTGCCCTCCATCTGGTTCTATTTCAAGAGGATAGTGATGACCACAGCAGTGGTTTTTATACTTTTCCTCATTAAATTAGATTTGGTTCAATACCTCACAAAGTTAAATGGGGTGTTCCTGTGTTGGAATTTAACAGATATTGGAATGGAATGGCTGCCACACATGTAGAGATGCTGATTTAAGAAAAAATAGGAGTGGTCTCTTAATTTTTTCCAGAGCTGTATATATATATATACACACACACATATATATTACATTTTGTTTTCACTGGAGGAGTCAACATTGCTCAACATGTGTTCCCTCAATCCGACCTCTCCTTGACGTTGACAAGTGGAACGGGATTGGTTGGGACCCGCCACATTCTACGTTTAAATAGAGGGTCAGGCCTGTCAATCTTATATGAGACAACTGAGTGACATTATCCAATGGCCAGCCAACAGCCAAATGACCTGCTGTAACAGCCACAACAAACATGTCATTGCAAATTCATGTTGTTATGATATTCAGCTGTCCCAGTGTCTCAGCCCCACGACCCCTTATGTTGCCATCTCTCCCCCCCCCCCTCCGTATCCCAGATAGCACCCTAACCCTATGTAGTGCGCTGGTTTTTCATAGAGGGTGCTGTTTAGAAGTGGTGGCCTATGTAGGGAATAGGTTTCCATTTGAGACAAGGAACTGCGTTTACATGGCTGTCAGGATAGCACTTCCCAGATCCCTGCACCCCACTTCAGCCAGAACCGGGCCACAGAACTGGGCCTACGACTGTCTCACTACATCTCTGTTTATCACCGCTTGATACACACTGGAGCGGTTTCCTCGGTCAAGGAGTTGGGGGATGGAGAGAATGGTGGGAGGTAGGAACAGAAAGAAGGAGAAAGAGAGAGTCAGAGTGGTGCAAAGAGGGGAGGGATAGAAGCGGAGAGAGAGCATAGGAGGAGTAGAGGGAGCGAAAAAGGGGGAGAGGGAGGTAGAAAAAGCAGAAGGGAGAGAGAGAGGGTGGGGAGAGGTAGGGGGAGACTGGGTTGGGGGAGACTGGGTAGGGGGAGACTGGGTAGGGGGAGACTGGGTAGGGGGAGACTGGGTAGGGGTGGAGTAAGGTAGAGAGATTCGGGCAGTCACATGTGAGGCTGCTGGCGTGCTGCTAAAGAGTTGGGGTCTATTTTAAAACAGGAATGTAGTCGGAGCCAGAGGCCTCATGGAAAGAGAGCCATAACAACAAACGGTTTCTCACCAAACAGCACCTCCTCCCCAACTTACACAGAGCCGCCAGCAGGAGGAACAGATAAGGGCCGAGTTAAAAGACAGAGAAATAAAAATAAAATGCTCAGTCTTTACGTTTCAGGGGGAATTCTGGCCAGTAGCAACAGTTGCCTGCAGTAAATCAGGGTGAAGGACAAGAAGACGGAGTCAAGGTATGGAGCGATGGAAGGTGTGCCAAGCACAGGTGTGAAGATGCTGGTGTTGCTTGTTGCTGTCCGTTACTGTATTTTGCTGTCTGTTGCTGCCCGTTGAATTAATTATTAGCGTCAGTGCATATTTTTTTAACCAATAAACCTGGTTGCTATAACAACCAGAGCAGACATTAACATTCTGTTTTGATGTGTTGTTGTGGATGACAAAATATCAGTTTCACTAGTTAACACACCTGCTTTGATGTCTTAAAGATGCACTCCAGGGCATGTATGTCTACATGTTTTGGTTGAACTCAAATGACATGTTATACATTCTAAATGCTCCAGTTCCTGCACCTTTTAGGAGCTTACCTCAATAAGTTGATATTCAATCTAGAAGTTTGTTTATGAATAACGCTTTCTGTATCTGTGTCTGTTCTGTATCTATGGATCGTTTCCCCTGATACTTGACACTTGTTTGCATGTGGGGGGAAAATGTTTATTGAGCAATTGTGCCACAGATGGTTTCTTTCTGTTCCCTCCTCCATGGTGTTAATTATATAACCTTGTACATTTCATTTTGAACACTGAAAACGTTGCTTTGAATATTGTTTTTGGGAAAGATCGCAGGTTAAATTCACTGGTAATAATGACCTATGAATAATGACACAGAAATAGCACCATAACAGACTCCAGGGCATTCAAACAGTCCCAACACTGGTGTTGATTATAGCACCAGTGAATGATACTCTCGCTGTCGTTGGGCTTGGTTCATGCTCTAGTCAGACAGATGGGTTATCATGGTGTGCCTCTAAAGTGACAATTTATCAGGAGCTTAATTCTATCTGAATGGAGTCCTGTTATACCTGCCTGTCAAAACTATTTCACACATCACACAAGAACCCTGCGGCAAAACTAGTTAAACCATTTCCTCCCCTTTTCCAAAAAAAGTCTCTGCTAGAGACAGTCCCAAAACAAATCAAAACTCTTATCCACCTTTGTCCAGAATGGACCGCAAACCAAAGCCACTCCTGGAGGTGTTCCACTACAAGGACAAGGAGCAGCCGTCCCTCCTCTCGACACAGCTGAACCGCCTGAGGAAGGAGCGGGTCCTCACTGATGTGCTCCTCTGCTCTGACAACACGGAGGTCGCCTGCCATCGCAACGTCTTGGCCTCCAGCAGTCCATACTTCACAGCCATGTTCTGCCACAACTTCAGGGAGAGCCAGCAGCAGAAGGTCAGGCTGAAGGTAAGGTCGCCTCACCTGCTTTTTCACACTGTTCTAGACAAAACCAGCGTCCTGTCTACAGGGCGTTACCGCATTGCCCGGCTGCCCAAAGGAGCAGGTGTGTGCGGCTTCATCCTTTCGACTGCAAAAAGTAAAAGACGTTGTTGTTGTTGTTCCTGAAGGGCATCTCCTCCGGCATCCTGAGCGGCATCGTGGACTATGTCTACACAGGGTCCGTTGTCATCACCATGGACACAGTCCTCCCTATGATGCAGGCAGCCTCCATGTTTCAGTACACCAGGCTGTTCGAGGCGTGTTCCCACTTCCTACAGGTGCACACCGCGGAAACCGGCTTCGAACGCCGACCCAGACACTCTCACACTGACCACATTTGAACTGAAATATAATTCATATGAAACCAGTTTACAAATGTTCCATCTGATTGATTCTAGGAGCAACTGAGCCCGGAGAACTGCCTCAGCATGATTCGCCTGTCAGATATTTTACAATGTGGCAGCCTCAAGGAGAAGGTCGGTTGACTATTAAACTGTTTTCAATCGTTAAGTATTTTTCATGTATTGAGGTCAATTTGGTCATATCCCAACCAGGATTCAAACCCTAATCCAGCCTGACCTTCTTGAATATGTCTAGGTAGGGCTTTAGTCACTAGAGAATTAGAGGAATAAGGATTACTTTACTTCCACATACACCGGACACCGGGTAGGAATAAAGGTATATTGCCCACAAAACAGGATTTTATCTAGCAACCTCAAGGTCCCTGCCACCATTTGGGTCCCTTGGCTGAGGCCTCTCTATTGGGTTTTTCCAGGCCAGGGAGATGGCAGTTCGAAACTTCTCTGACGTCTCCAACTCAGAGGACCTGTGTGAAATGTCCCTGCCGGAGCTAATGAACTACCTGGAAGATGACCGGCTGTGCGCAGAGGAGGAGCAGGTAGATGGCACTTTATATTGCTTCATATTGACTTTGTTGGGACCAGTTAATGTACACCACAACCCCAAAATGGCCCAAAGTAATTTTTTTAACTCTCATTCTGCAGGTGTTTGAGACATTACTGGCTTGGATCCACCACGACCCGTTCTCCAGACGTGGCGCCATCTCTGACCTCTTCAAGAAGGTCCGTCTACGCTACATCCACCCCACCTACCTGTTCCAGTTCATCGCAAGCGACCCCCTCATCCAGTCCTCCAACCTCTGCACCGAGATCATCGAGTCCGTCCGCCGCCTCATGTTCTCCGTCAGCACAAGGTGCGGGTCGGACCTCAAGCCCCTGTGGGCAGCCCCGCGGCGCTACACCTGCCAGGAAACCCTGGTGCTGGTCGGGGGCCGGAAGAACAATGAGCAGACCTCCAGGGAGGCGCTGCTCTTCGACGAGCAGACCCAGCGCTGGCAGTGGCTGGCAAAGCTGCCCCTGCGGCTCTACAAGGCCTCGTACGTGTGCATCCACAGCGTACTGTATGTCCTGGGAGGTCTCACCATGAACACCGAGCGCAGCGTGGTCAGCACCGCCGTGTACACCCTCTCCCTGAAGACAAACCAGTGGAGGACGGCCGAACCCATGATCCAGGCCCGCTTTGCCCACCAGAGTGTCGCATACCTGCACTACATATTTGTCCTGGGGGGTCTGGGGCTGGAGATGCAGCTGTGTGACACGGTGGAGCGCTATAGCAGCATGTTCAACCAGTGGGAGGTCATGGCCCCAATGCCTACCGCAGTTCTGCATCCAGCAGTTGCCACCAACGACCAAAGAATCTACCTATTCGGTGGAGAGGATGCAATGCAGAACCCTGTCAGGATAATACAGGTAGTTTCTATCTCTCTCTCTCAATTTGCTGTTCAGTATTGCACATTCCAGAGTGGATTCTTGATTGACTGAGTACTTGGTTCTTAAGTCTTTGAATGTATTAAAGTTCACCATTAAGTCATGTACTTTTTGGAGAGGAAAGTTCAGACACACTGAACTTACCCACTAAACTGACCCTTTTCGCCAGGTGTATCACATTGGCAGAAATCTGTGGTCCAAGATGGAGAGCAGGACAGTGAAGAACGTTTCTGCTCCAGCAGCCGTCATAGACAACAAGATCTACATTGTTGGAGGTAGGTGGCGGCTGGAATAGTCTGTGGCTCCAGTCAGAATTTGAGTTTGATATTGTCTTGATTTTGAGTTCTTGAGCTGATGTTTCACCGTGTGTCACTGTGACCCTACAGGATACACTAGGAGAATGATAGCCTACGACACCAAAGCCAACCGGTTCCTAAAGTGCAAGAACATGAAGGAGCGGAGAATGCACCACGCCGCCACGGTTCTCGGCGACAAACTGTACGTGACCGGAGGACGCTTCATCAACGGCCACGACATCATCGAGGACTCGGACAGCTTTGAGTGCTATGACCCAAAGACAGACATGTGGACTTCTAAAGGAACGCTGCCATACAAACTGTTTGACCATGGTTCTCTCTCCATGGTATGCATCTCCAACAAACCCAACCTTCCTTGAGTGTTTAGTTTGGACTCTTACACTCTCAAAAAAGGAAAACAAGTTGCAACCTAAAAGGGTTTGGCGGCTGTCCTCCAATAGGGGAAAACATCCAGGTAGAACCTGGCTGTGGTTTAAGCAGCATTTCCTCTTCCTGGGACATGCAAACAACACACAGTGGGTGTCCCTTGACCTTAACTGACCAGGTGACCTTTCAAGAAATCTGAATATTTTTCACCCTTACATTCTACTCCATTAACATTCTAAAAAAGAATCCACAATTGGAAAAGATGTTTTCAGCAGCATGTCATAGGAAACTTTACCCGTGTCATATGGAAGTGCAGGTCACATGGTCTGACAAGGAAAGCTCCTGTCCCCAAAACATTATTGTACAATGATAAACCTAGAATAGACATAACATGTGAGACAGTAGCGCTGTTGCTAGGTTAACTCTCATCACAAACAGATACACTGTGATTCGTTGTATGTTGTTTTTGGAGACCTTAAAGGGGAAGTTCGCCATTTTTACTAATGTCGATTTTTTTAATGTTAAAAGCATAATTTAAATATGTTTTATATTTAAATTACACTATTATGTAGTGCAGAGATTAATATATTGTTAATATATTATGATATTAGTTTGAAGTGTTTTATAGTCAATATCAAGCTGATGATTCAGAAAAATCTCTATATTACAAAAAAATATACAATCAAAACAATATTAAAATAAAAATTGGTGAACATGTATGTATGTATGTATGTATTGGTGAACATCCCCTTTATCACATTACATTAACTAAAATCATTCCTCTAAGGTGATGCTTACCTTTTACTGAGTATTTATAACCAACTTACTGCTTCAACTAGAATATATAAAAAGTAAATACAAATGTGTGAAATAGTATTAATAGCAAGCAAGAAAGTTTATTTATGTAGCACAATTCATACATAGAAGCAATTCAATGTGCTTCACAAAGAAAATAAAAATATACAAATACAATAGAATAAAAACAAATACTCAAATGAAAACATCAAAACAACATCATCATAATAAAACATAGAATAAGAAAATAAAAATAGAATAAAAACTGAGATATATTAGAAACAGAACTGTTATTTTATCAGAATCAGTAGTCAGCTGTATATCATTCAAAAATGTTATCAGGGCCGTTTCAGTACTGTGGTGAGGTTGCAAGCCTGACAGAAATGTGTTTAAGGGACCGCTTGAATTCACAAAATTGCTGAGTTGATTGCAGACATCCTTTTCAATGATCTTGGCTATACAAGGGAGATTTGATAAAGATGTTGGGAAAATGCCTGATTGCAGAGAGCTATTAACTATTTGCTGTAAGTCCATTGTTATAGAGTAAAAAAAAAAAAGTCGTCTGAGGGCAGTGTGTCGAGACAACATGTGGAAGCTTTAAGATGTCGAACGGTTTCTTCACAGGATTTTTGATCAATTGTATTAAATAGCGACATAATAACCAAGTTATGTCTTGGTGGTCGTGATGACGGTACAGAGTCCTTGTTAGACTGTGTAGTTCTGATGGATTATGGATTATAATTTTTTCACTAAAGAAACACGCAAATTCATTACATTTCACAGTGGACATGATTTCGGATGCTATCTTCTTTAGGGGTTTTGTAAACTTTTCAACAATGGCAAATAGAGAGTAGGTATTGTTGATTTTCTTGCTGATCATTCCCGATAATAGGGCAGTTCATATTTGCAAATTATACATGGCTGATTAAGGGATCAGTCTACTATGTGGGTCAGCTCATATTTACATTAATCAGAAATTAAATGTTTACATGTAACTTAAAGTATTGGTTGGCTTTATGTAGCATCCAAACTACATTACACTGATTTAAACCAAAACTAATACATGCACTAAGTATGTTGTTATTGAAGTGATGGTATTTTGGTTTTGAAGTGATTTTTTTATGTGTGATTTTTATATGTGTTGGTTGATAATAAAATATAAAAATTACCCCCAATGGAGTCTCAGTCTGATTCTTACCAAGTCTAGGGGGCAGGTGATAACTGAGCAGTCTGTGTGTTTCTGGCGTACGGTATTATCATCAGGACACGCCCAGACAGTAACTGTGGGAGTGGCCAGGGCACACCCAGACAGGAACTAAGGGAGTGGCCAGGACATGCCAGACAGTAACTGTGGAAGTGGCCAGGGCACACCCAGACAGGAACTAAGGGAGTGGCCAGGACATGCCCAGACAGGAACTGTGGGAGTGGCCAGGGCACGCCCAGACAGGAACTGTGGGAATGGTCACGACACGCCCAGAAAAAATTGCGGTAGGGGTGACAAAACTAACCAAAACTAACCAATATGGGACAACAAATCAGAGTCATCTCGTATTCCCGACACTCATCCATTGATATTTTTGATTACATTGTAATACATGAAATCATATAATCCATGATCACACACCACAATGCTGGTAAAAGTGTCAAAGGGCTGGATAATCTCAAACTATTGGAAGTGCAGTTGTCTGTTCCAACTTGGCATCCCACCTGACCCACAGACTACATTTGACACACCTAGTTTACAGGGCCGATTCAATTAAAAACCACGCCGTTAACTGTCCCATCTGAAACCGTCAATACCTGTGTGCTGATAGTACTGTGCAACTTTCTGAACTGTCAGATGACAAGCCAACGGCACCCAAGTCTATCACAAAAGGAGAATGTTATTCAGTACACATGGTTAAATATTTACATACCTATTATTAGCACTCAGCTGACATTTCTTCTAAAACGGTCATGTTCTGTGTGAAAGGTTAACATCTTTCCAACCAGTAAAAAGAGAGGACTAAGGGTGCGAGCGAGTTAAAGAGGTTAAAGGGCGAGATGCTGGAGGGGTGGAAAGAGTGTGGATGACAGGATGGAGGAGTGCAAGAACGGAGGGTGGAGGAACAAAGGGAAGAGGGATGGAGAGCAGAGAAGGTGGATGGTCAAAGAGTGGTGAGAGGATAGAGATGGGGGAGAGGGTGGAGGACTGAGGAGTTAAGGAATGGGGGGGCAGGGTTGAGAGGTGTGGGGGGTGAATGGGTGGAGGTGTGCTGGGTGAGAGGGTGGAGGAGTTAAGGAATGGGGGGGTCAGGGTTGAGAGGTGTGGGGGGTGAATGGGTGGAGGTGTGCTGGGTGAGAGGGTGGAGGAGTTAAGGAATGGGGGGGTCAGGGTTGAGAGGTGTGGGGGGGTGAATGGGTGGAGGTGTGCTGGGTGAGAGGGTGGAGGAGTTAAGGAATGGGGGGGTCAGGGTTGAGAGGTGTGGGGGGTGAATGGGTGGAGGTGTGCTGGGTGAGAGGGTGGAGGAGTTAAGGAATGGGGGGGTCAGGGTTGAGAGGTGTGGGGGGTGAATGGGTGGAGGTGTGCTGGGTGAGAGGGTGGAGGAGTTAAGGAATGGAGGGGTTGGTGTTGAGATGGTTGAGGGGTGAATGGGTGGAGGTGCAGTGGTGGATAGGGTTTGTGGGTGCCGATCGAGTGAATGGGTGGAGGGTGGAGGAGTTAAGGAATGGGGGGGGTCAGGGTTGAGAGGTGTGGGGGGGTGAATGGGTGGAGGTGCAGTGGTGGATAGGGTTTGTGGGTGCCGATCGAGTGTAGTAAACTATAGGTGATCTGGGGTTATTTGGGGAAACAAACACGAGGGGGAACAGTACACCCCCTGGTGTCATGTGGACCGCAGGTTTGTACCCTGGTATCAGAGCAGGCAGCCTAGCCCCGCCTACTACCCTGATCCCACTGGGACGAAGAGTTTCACAACACCACCTGGGAGATGATGAAACCAGTGAGGGACAAGAACAGGTGGAGAGAGACACAAACCCCAACACATATGAGAGAGAAATCTGACAGGTCTTTTTATTAATGATCTGATCATATTGAAATGTGTTCATGCCACACTGATCTGATATTTCTGAAATTGTATACTACACAATGTTATCAAAATAAATAATTAAATTAACAATCATGATATATATAGCATATATTTATAAATAGATATTTCCGCATGAACTTCTAGGAAAGCCCCTGTCCATGGTTGTATCTGGTACTAGGCATACTTTGAGAAGGTATTTTGGAACTGCCACATGTTGCTCAATGTAACAATAAAATGTAATCCTTTAGTTAATTAGCATTTCAGAACGTCCATATATCAGTCCCACACAAACTGGACACAGATATACATACACGTGTATATATGTCCTGGTACCCTGTCCTGTACATATATACATTTAATGAGAAGTGTGCAAATACAATTTCCGGTACCTCTAGTTTTGTCATTTGCCATGTGCACCTTGACTACAGCTCATCAAGAATACAGACGGACATTTACAACTGGTGAAATCGAAGCACAGCCAGGAACTCATATCATATTTGACTGAATTCTTTATTTAAAAGACAAGTATTCTACCAAAGTGGAGTATCAATCTTTGTTGAAATGTTTGTATTTAACTGTATTATTTGTGTATGTTAACACAAATAATACAGACGTCTCCTTCTTCCCACACAAGCACCAACTGCTACTTGGGGCTTTCCAAAAACATATTTGTCATCATCTTGTTTTCTCTGGAACTACACTACTTAAATAGACTCCAGGGATGTACAGCACATGGAGAGAAAGAGAGTGAGGGAAACTAAGAAAGAGAGAAAGAGAAAGAGGGAGAGGATGGAGAATGAGATGGAGGGAGAGAATGGACAAAATGTGTCCCCAATAATTACAAAGTAATCTATGAACGGCAATCTCTGGAAAACAGAAACTCAAACATTTTGTGTGAGAAAACAATTCCCTGAGTTAACGCCAATGTGTAAATTGGCTTCTTACCAAAACACTGGAGGGCAGAACATATCTGGGTATATACTTGGCACATCAGAACTGAGAAACAAACAAACAATACAGAAAGGTCTCATGCTTTGTTGATGAAATAAAAAGCACATCAGTGTCATCAAATAATTGATATACACTAAGTCAACAGTTTATTTCATATAATTTACTATCGTCGTGTGTCTGTTTGTTACATTTATTTACTCAGCTGACATTTCTTCTAAAACGGTCATGTTCTGTGTGAAAGGTTAACATCTTTCCAACCAGTAAAAATAATGTGTAAATTGGCTTCTTACCAAAACACTGGAGGGCAGAACATATCTGGGTATATACTTGGCACATCAGAACTGAGAAACAAACAAACAATACAGAAAGGTCTCATGCTTTGTTGATGAAATAAAAAGCACATCAGTGTCATCAAATAATTGATATACACTAAGTCAACAGTTTATTTCATATAATTTACTATCGTCGTGTGTCTGTTTGTTACATTTATTGTGCCCATTTCTTCCCCTTCCCACAGTCCCATGCTCGACTCCCAGGCATGGTCGGTACACCCGGCCAGGATGTGAACCCCTGGCCAGCGTGACGCAGTCGTTGACAATGAGGCGGTCTCAGTCAACTCACCTGGTGAAGCGTTCAACTCACCTGGTGAAGCGTTCATGAAGCGTTCAACTCACCTGGTGAAGCGTTCAACTCACCTGGTGAAGCGTTCATGAAGCGTTCAACTCACCTGGTGAAGCGTTCATGAAGCGTTCAACTCACCTGGTGAAGCGTTCAACTCACCTGGTGAAGCGTTCAACTCACCTGGTGAAGCGTTCATGTAAACACGCATCGCACCACTGGATGTCTTCTCCCGGGGCCCGTGGATGTTCCCTCTCAACTGGGCCGTGGGACGTGACCTGTAACCTTTTGTTCATGACAGGACAATCCTTCCAGTGGAACGACCGGGTGAGCGAGGCACCTGCTCCCTGGCTCAGGTTACCCGGTCGGGCTGGCCAGTTCCCTGTGCAGGGCATGACAGAGGGGTCGGGGCTCATCGGAGGAAGTGCACTGTCAAGGGAATAGGGTGTAAAGGGGAGTGGGGGGAGTGGGGTGGGGTGGGGAGTCGGGTGGGTAGGGGAGTCAGGTGGGCTGTGTGACTGGTGTTGCAACACAACCAGCCAGGGCCGGCTCTAGCCTTTCGGTGAAATTAAGCCTAGTTCAGGACTAAAAGTGACATTTGGTTGATGGTGGAAGAGAAACAAATGATGCTATAAAGTTAACTTCCTACAGTTGCACACATTTTTCACACGCAGACTTTGAAATGTTGCAGTCCCACCTACTTCGGGCAACTAGCTGTGGTCTCGTTGCTAGTGATTGTATTGACATTTTATTCTTAAGTTATTGAAATAATGTTCTGTACAACTACAGTAATGTAAAAAACATCTAGCATCACTAAGTTTAGATGACTAGCTACCAATAATAATAAAAAGGTCATGGGTAATTGTCAGATAACCTAGCCCCTGATATCCTACCTATAGAAATACGTAATGCGACTATTGTATTTTACTATTCTTACTCTCAAAAGAAAATTTTCATAAATAGATAACCTTTTGGGGCCTATGCAATCGCTTATATCACCAAATACCTAAAGCCAGCCCTGTCTTAAGCAGTCATCCTGCATTATTGCTATAAGAGTCATGGGTGCTTTACTGAGAAACACATCTCTGTTTTTCACCCAGCAGCACTTCATACTGACTGAGTAGTTTATTTTCTAAATTTAAATGGAATCGAGCATGAATTTGTTGCACTCCCACCTATGGTAAAACATAAATGATTACTGTTTTTGTCATTTATGTGCGTACATCTGCTATATTTGTCATTGTGTGTCGTTATTTACACTAACCCATAATTCCTACACTCACACATTATAAACAGAACTTTTCTTCCTCTGTGAGATACACGCTACAAATATATAGTAAATCATCATAGCCTCTGTGAAATATGTTACTGGATAAAGGAAGCCACTCGGATGCTTAGAGCGTTTAAGAACTTCGACCAACAGGTTTTTAAGTTACTGTGTCACACTTTCGATCTGATATTGGCCTATGAACGTAATGTTCACGCACTCCCGTTGAGATGGGACAAGTAATACAGCACACCACATCAACAACACTGGAATCGTCACCGTTTGTTGCGAAGTGCAGGCTATTTTGAGCATCTGCTGTTTCCACACAGTGTATTGCTGTACTCCAAAATCCTAACAAGATTCAACTTTACTTTAGTCTTCCTAATGATTTACGATATACCTACGTTGAATTCCTACATTTACCATATTGTTCTAAGTTGATAAGAAACGATTTACTGCGTCGGTGTCAACATAAAAAGAACTGTGATTCAGCGGTTTGAACGGGTTAATGAATGTCCCACACAAGACACCCACCGGGCGATAATATGCCATCCCTTGGTCATTTTGCAAACGCGAAGATGATAAACAAAGCCACGTGTTGTTGCGCTGTTTCCAAAAGAGGCGGAGCTCAAGTGTTTCCGGATTCTTCGCAGGCAAATATAAAGCCTTCTGCGCAGTCAGAATATTAGACAAAAACATCAAAGGCAGCAGTGGGAATAAAGGATTCCTGCATTATAGAACATTAAACGCTCCTCGAGAAATAGTCGGAACAACAGTTTATTTATCGCAGTTTGCTTAAATCCATCGATAATGCCTTTTCTTGGACAGGATTGGAGATCTCCAGGACAGAGCTGGGTGAAAACAGAAGAGGGATGGAAAAATTATTCGTCGGACAATAAAAACAACAATGACTCGGACATGAGGTCAGTATCGGAAATGTAATCTATTTTTTGTTTTTCATTGTACTTCCTGGTTTGTGCAGCATCTACAGGACGTTCTAATATTGGAGAAATGCTTGTGTGCGCAGTCAAGTTATCAGAACTTTCCCATGAAATGGAGGGACTGTGATGGATAGAGTGGGGAGAGAAAAAACATTTACATCCAGTCTACCTCTAGAATAAGTGGGCTATGGTAGGCTATAATCATAAACCATGTTCAACAATCCTACCGTAAAAGTTATAAAACCTGCTATTGCATTAAGCCCTGAATTAAACAGGCCAAAATAACAGACACTAGCAGAAAGGAGAGAAGGACAACAATAACAACAACAACAACAACAACAAATAAAAATAATACTAGGACACTGCTTTTGTTGTGAATGTCTGCCTGAGCCTGTTTTCCTACCCATTAACCAATGTGCTAAAAATAACTCCGTACAAGTGGTGGGATTAGTAGACATCTGTTGGAATTACAGTGTGTCCCGACTCCAGGGAATTTCATGCCAACGTTCTGCTGGAAAACATATATAGTATTCTCATAATCGTGCAAAATGAGCCATTTTTAAGATCAAATGTATTGAGCTTGAATGTGTGTGTGTTCTGTATTCCATTTCCCAGCTACTGCAAAAGTGAGGATGAGTGCTTCAAGGAGAACCTGCTTCTGGCTCTGACATATGAGATGTCAGCCAAGAAGAGGAAGAAGGACTTCATGAACAACAACACAAAGGTTCCATGTAGGTCCCCTGTTTAGACTGAGGCGTTGCACCACATTATATCCTCAAAGGGCCAGTCCGCAGTTCAAATGACAAACTGGATTGCTTACCATGTTTTGGTTAACGGCGGAAAGGATGGTGTGTAAGAAATAGTAACACTCTCTCACTTCGCCACAGATTTCCACAAGGAGAAATGGATTTATGTTCACAAAGGAAGCACCAAAGAGGTAAGAAGGAGCTCTCTGTTTTCATGATTTGAAGATGTTAGACCGTGATCAGGTGAGCCTGGACACTAATACCTTTCTAATCTAATCATCCCAGCGACATGGATACTGCACTCTGGGCGAAGCCTTTAACCGCCTGGACTTTTGCAGTGCCATCAAGGACAGCAGGAGGTTCAACTATGTTGTACGGGTACGTGTGTGTTTTATTGATTCATTCTTCCATTGTTTAATTAGGCAATGGTCAATTGGAACACGCTATCATTTCCATAACGACAGGTTTCCGATGGGCTTCATTTTGAAGGTGCCTTTGGTGTTACGTGAAGGGTTTAAAACACGGCTTTGCGGACACTGATTAAGCGTAGTCCTAGACTAAAAAAAACATTTTAAGGGCCGGTTTTGTAGATCCGGATTAAGCCTAGTCCAGGACTAAAAAAGCAAGCTCAATGGAATTGTCCATTTAATTTGTTTTTTTTTGTCCTAGACTAGGCTTAACTTGTGATGAAACATAAAGGATTAAGTCTTGACAGAGGTCAGTGGTAGGACATTTTTTAAAGAGTCAAACAAACTAGAGGACAGGATGTGTTTGTTCTGGGTGTGTAGACCTCACCATCTCTCAGGGCCTTATCACTTTGCTCCAGACACGAGGCTCTTTGGAGATAGTCTCTGAACCCACGGTCGGCTTGTGTTTGAGTGGTGTCTGGGCACACATCTGCCTGTATCTGGTGATAAACAGACAGATGCAGAGAGCATTGTTGCCCCCCGAGAACCACTGGAATGGTGCTTGGCGTCATACCTATGTTATTAAAAAGAGAATATGCTGACAGCTCACAAAAATACATTTAGATATCTTGGCAGATTTGAGAGTATTGGATTAGGTAATGTATCCCGCTATACCCCCGGTTTCCTGATATGCTAAACAGTAAACAAAATGTATGCAGTCCATAGTACAAACCATTTGTTACTGTGAGACTGATTGGGCTACACTACCAGCCTGGAGGTATAGTACAAAGCAGCTTCCAGGAACTAGCCAGCTAACTTTGATAAGCAGCCAGAAAAAGCTATTACACATTTTTTGCTTTTATAAAGCTGATTTTGGTTGCTGAGTTCAATTGGACCAGGCCCATTTCAAATGTGTCTTTCAACAGGCTTTTAGGCCTGCTAGCTGGCTTAGTAGCCTGCTTTGTAGTGTTCTGGTTAGGCCTCTGTCCAGGGGGCATACACACTGTGTGTTGTATGGCAAGATGGCCCTGTCCTGGGTCCCTGTTCTGGGTTACCACTGTGCCCTGAGGTGCGACGAAACAGCAGATTATTATGAAACTGGACCTGTGGTCAAGTGATTCTCCCGCCGTCTCTGTTTCTCTTCACCTCTCGCTCCGTTCCCACTCTCAACCCCTCAGTGTTTGCGACACTGGGCGCAGGCGATCCCAGTAACAATGGCTGGGTAACTTTAGTAGGGTCCAGCCTGTATGTTGGGCTGAGACGTGTTGTCCAGGACATGGTGCCGTGTGGGCGGTTGCGTCACGGCATTAGTGGGCTTCTCAGTTCCAGAGATCAGGTGGCAACTAGCACTTGATGCTTATGGAGCAAAGGCTTCGGCGTGTCACAACATGGAAAAATGGGCACACGTTGACCCATTAGGCAGGACCGTCTCTGGCTAGTGTGCAGGGTGGAGGCTAAAATTACACACACACACACACACACACACACACACACACACACACACTCAATAGTGCATTCAAGAGTGGGAGTGAGAGGTTGTGTTGACAGTAGTCATGTGTCCTAAACCGGGGTTGCGTAAGAGGCAGGGGTTCTCCGTGATGTGACTGGCGACGTGTGTCGTTGCGTGCCCCACATGCCGCCCCGGAGCTGCCCGGACAGGGGTGGATACTGGTAGGGCCAGAGGCTCGACGTCACCCCCTCCACAGTCTCTGGCTGGACGTTCCTGTGGGACGCCTTGGGTATCAGGTGCACAGCCAGGGTCTTGGGTAACATTGTTCTAGTGGCTTCTACTGGAGGGCCTTAGAAGGATTTCAGGCATGCAGACACTGAAGGATAAGCATTGAAAACACGCACGCACGCACGCGTGCGCACACTCACTCAAGACATCGACTAATGAGTGTGTAGATGTCCCTGTCAAGAATGTTTGTGTATCCTTCGTGATGGTCTGGGCATGTTGTCAGGTGGTGTGTGTGTGTCTGCGCGTACCCATCATTGTTGCCAGATGGAGAGGTTCCAACACCTCCATACCTGCACTGCTGATCTGTAGAGAGTTGGAGCTTGTTGTTTTGAAATGAGCCCAGTCAGTAGACAGACACACACACACACGCGCGCGCACACAGGCTCCGGAAAAGCAGTTTGTCAAGGAGTAACAGGTTGAATCCCAAAAGGATCTCTTTAACCTTGGTAGTGCACTACTGTTGTTTTGACCAATACTCAAAAGTAATCCACTACCTAGAGAATATGGATCCGTTTGGGACGTAGGCAGAGAAGCAAAACAAGTCATGATTACGGGAGGAACATAGTCTGATGGCAGGCCTGCAGATATTTATGACTGTTTTCTCTCTCCCTGCCTCCATCTCCCTCTCCTCTCTCTTTCTCGATCCTTCTCTCCCTCAAGTTGCTGGAGCTGATCGCTAAGTCCCAGCTGCCTTCTCTAAGTGGAGTTGCTCAGAAAAACTACATGAACATCCTGGAAAGAGTTGTGCAGAAAGGTGAGTGCTCTCTTACTCGATCAGCCTCTCTCCCTCTTTCTCGTTCTTGGTTTACAAATTTTGCATTTTATATTCGTGTACTTGCAACCTCAAACAGAAGGATAATTAAAGCAGGATATCTACATGTTATCAGAACAAGTTGACCTGTCTGCTCAGAGACCAGCTTGTGTGACAGTGTCAGGGTGGGTGTGATGATGTATGGGCTCATCTGAGCCGAGCTCTTCCAGCTCAGCTCCTGGTCAAAATAATGACAGGCTACACACAGCCCTCCGGTTCTGTAAACCAAACGCTAAACAGTGCCAAGTTGTTTAGGAAAGTTTTATAAATCCATTGGTGGATCGTTTATAGGTGAAATAAATAATGCTGCCAAGGGTCGCAGAACATTTCAGTCTATCACCCATGTTAGACATTTGGCACCTATGAAATAAATGTGAGTGTGCTTCCTCTGAAGGTTGGCACGTATGTGGTGTCCTTTCAAAAACAAATTAGTTATATAACATGACCTTAACAGATTAGGTGGCTTAAAGGATCTTGTGTACTTCAGCTGAGATAATTGATTCTGGTGACCAAGGCCCTGCATTTCATTTAGAAAGGGAACCCTTTTAACTTAACCTACACATTGTGGATGGTCTTACTTAATGTTGTAAACCAGCTGTAAAAAAAAAAAAATCTAACAAACATGGTTTTATCACCAATAATGTACAGAAAAAAATCCACTCATTTTAATTACATTCTTTACTGAACTATTTAAAAAAAATAAACAGTATCTTTAATACTTTGAACATTTTAGTGGATAGAATAGACGGAGGCTTTATGTCACCCCCCCTCCCCAGACCCCTACCCTTCAACCCCCCCTCCCCTGACAGCATCATGCTACATTACTGAATGTGGCTTTGCACTCGTCTCCCCCCCCCCCCCTCCCAGTGCTCGATGACCAGCAGAACGTCCGACCAATCAAAGAGCTGCTGCAGGCTCTCTATGTGTCTCTGTGTGACCTGGTGCAGGACATGGGCAAGTCCGTCCTGGTGGGGAACATCAACTGCTGGGTCCACCGCATGGAGAACATCCTCCAGTGGCAGCAGCAGCTGGATAATATCCAGATCAAGCGGGTGAGAAACACTCACCAAATGCAATTTCCAAAAGAATGGTTATCTAAAATATTGGAGTTCAGAACCAACTTTTACATTGCCAAGGACCTTTACACATACTCAGAACAGACTCCATTTGGTTGTAGAGGAGCTGCCAGTGGTGGGCAACATGGGGACAGATTACGCAAAATAGAAACCGGCCAATCACCGGGCCCGATTGCGCAGACCCTTACAGCCTACCTCTGTCTCCAGCCCGTGTCTAAAGGGATGAGTCTGACAGACCTGCCTGCCAGCCTCCAGCTGAACATCATGGAGCGCCTGTCAGATGGCCGCGACCTGGTCAGTCTAGGCCAGGTGACCCCTGACCTCGAGGCCCTGGCAGAGGACCGCCTGCTGTGGAAGAGGCTGTGCCAGTATCACTTCAATGACCGCCAGGTACACACACGTACACACACACACAATCACTTAACTTCACAAAAACGTCATGGAGAGTTTAGTTTCTCTTCATGGTTTAACTGAATAAGCATCTCCATTTTGCTGTTCTTAAGCCTCATTGAACACATCTGCTCCGCATATTCACCACAAACACACCACAGCTGAAGAAGATACCAAAACAATCTGGACGCATCCCATGCGTTTTCGCTGTGCATTTCTGAAGTGCAGTCGGCGTTTCACACACCGGACGTTGGCTCTGATCCGACACGCGACCTCTGTAGGAAAAACCTGAGTCCGTGTCTAACGTCTGTGCCCGGTCTCCGACAGATCCGTAAACGTCTGATGGTGTCAGACAAAGGCCAGTTGGAGTGGAAGAAGATGTACTTCAAGCTGTGCCGCTGCTATCCTGTCAGAGAACAGTACAGCGAAACCCTTCACTTCTGCACCCACTGTCATATCCTCTTCTGGAAGGTACAGACATTCCACTTCCTCTCCTTATCTTCAAATAGAAGTGGTGCTTTCTAATAACAGAGTAGTAATTAGACAGAAATAACTGTCGCTGTGAATCATTGACTATGACTGAGTGTAAATACTCAGTTGCTGTTTGCCTCTGTGGTTTCAGGATACAAACCATCCTTGCACAGCCAACAACACAGAGAGCTGCTGCAAACCTGTGTCTCCACAAGGCTTCATCAGCCTCTTCAAGTTCTGAGAGCCTCACAGAACCTGAATGACTTTGTACATACAAAACTGTTCATAGTGGGATTAATGGATTCAGACAGGTCCTTAGTCTGTGTATAGTGGTTTTGGTTCAATGGTTTCCTGGTCGCCATGGTACTGGGGACAGGAAGAAGAAGAAGAAGAGGAAGAGTCATGCAACTAACTTCCTGAATAAGAGCACTGCGGATTCTGGGAGCTGGAGTTCTATTGCTTGGATCAACTGAATGTGACCTGATGGGAAGAGGTAGAGAAGAGAGAGGGAAATTAGGTTAAACAGAGTACTCAAGTTACAAAAATATTTTTTCCTATTTTAATATTTTAAAAAAGGTATGCAGTAATGACATTACTACCGTAACAGCATTCAGCATTTTCCAGAAAGGAGATGGAATTTCAAGAAGGGATGTATAGTTTCAAAGCATGACTATATTGAGGAGGGGGGGTTCGGGGGGAGTAGGAAAATGTATTTATGATTTTTAATTTTTAATTGTAATGACTTACTTCAAATGTAGCCGAGGTTGTGTTTGTGTTTTAAAAATGTATGAATGTTTTTGGGACTTTTTGGAGGCTCTAAGAGTTTAAAGAAATGTTCTCTTGCATGGGGGACAGGTTTTGGGAGAAATTACTGTGGTAAAAGACATGTTGGTACATTACTAATGGAATAGGTGTTTTTCACCAAAGATTGGGTGGTATGATATTCTTCGATATGGTGAGTGCGTATCTTTTTCAAATACCTATTTTGTCCTTTTTTCACTTTTATACATTTTGATTTTTACAAAGTTTTTTTTTTTTTTGTATGAATGTGTTGTGTCCCGTCGGTGTGTAGCTAGTTGCTAACACTGCACCGTTATCAGAGAGCTGCAGCAGAATCGTTTGTATTACCTATGATATCGGGCACTGAATAATAATGATCACACGCTTAAGAAATGGTGGCGCGTGCCTCACGTGAGTAACAGCCGGTTAAGAACGGTAGTGGGATGTTATCGGTTCCGTGTGTTAACTTTGGGGTTTAGAAGTAGTTTTACAAATAGCGTTGTACTGAACAAATCATATATGGCCGCCTGCAATATGATACTTTTTTTTATACGCACATTTTTATTTGTGTTTCCGACGTGAAAAAGTGTGTTGGTGGGTAATGGAAACGTGTTGAATGGCAATCTTGACTCCGTTTGGACTCCCAAATGGCGTACCCTTTTTACGTTGCACTTTACTGGCCCTAATCTGAAGTAGTAAACTATAAGGTACAGGGTGACATTTGGAACGGTATCAGACTTGTAGCCACACTGCGGAGTCAGTATGTCGATGTACAAAACAGCCACTGCAATTCCAAATGTATTGTGTTTCCGTTAAATAAACTAAAATACAAAAAACATTGTGTGCGTGTATTTTTAAGTTTTGTGGACTGTCTGCTGCATGGTGTTTGTTGGAATATGCTAAAAAGTTTCACTCGGCTTTCGGATTTTAGCCGTGACAATTGCCAATCCATGACAGAGTCTAGAACCGATGGCCGAATGTTTTTCGTTAATTGGTCTTTTGACCAATCAGAATAACTCTGAAAAATTATCTCAATGTGAAAACATATGATGTGATTGGTCTAGACCAATAATAGGAAAACATGAGAATTAGGCTTCATGTATAGCCTAGGGCGACCACATATCAACATCACTGTTTGTTGTGCAACATTCTATTTTTAATAGTTCAATCCCGCCATCTACTGGGGAATTTGCCTTACTGCAGCAGTCTCCTATTCAAACGTCAGTGCCAGTCAGGAATACAGGCCGGTGATATATCTGGCCCTACAAATCAGTTCCAATGCATTTTTCCATTGGAACACCCAAGTCAGGGACCCTTACCTTCTGTTCTATCTCATCATTAATTGACCCCACTTTGTGTCCCAGGTCCAGATAAATCCTTGATTCGGGGGTTGCAATGAAGAAATCTGAGTGCAACTGGCTTCAAAGGTCAGATTGGCCCTACACTTCCAAATTATTTCCCTGTATGTAGAGGGAAACAGTAACCACTACAAAGGACGTTTCAGTTTAAGTTAACATTTTATTATTACATCCAAGCATTTCTTTTATAAGGTTACATGTTGACAAATGAAATACGTCTTCACAATGTTATAACAAAAATAAACATCTTTCTAACGTTAAAATCAACCATGATCATTGAAGTATATAAACATGCTGTGAATTAAGATCAGTTAAGTAAAGCTGAGACACTGTGCGATTCTGAAAACCAGGTCAAAGTGCAGGTATTGGTACTACCCAATACAGTCTGTTTCTGGGCTTGGTCATGGATACTTTCCAGTGTACGAATTATTATAAATAATGTCGTCCATCCAGACCAATCAAGCTGCCTACTCCTGCTAAACTTCGATATACATTTGATAGCTTGTGGAAGACGTACAGTTGTAATGTTAAAGATGCATTCCGTAATCTTAAGGACACTATATTTGTATAAGTTAAGAATTTGATTAGATTTTGTACTTCAGATTTTTTTGCCGGTCATAACACACAATAAGAAATGGGTGATGTAGTAGTCAGATGAATCACATTAGGGCACAAGAAAACGGAGACCCGTTTCGGGCTAATGAGCACCACTTTCAACCGCTTGCTGAAATTATACAAAAAGTCAGAGTGCATCTTTAACTGCCAGAGTCATGAAGACTGTCCTGTCCTCATGACGTTGCTGTACATTCATTTAATGTCCAACCCCTCGTTAACCTGGACTACACATGAAATTCCATTTTGTGCAAAATGGCAAATAAACACTTTGGCTGACACAGGAAACGCTATAGCCTGAGAGCCAGCCTGCTCCTTGTCATGTTGAAGAGTGGCGTTGGAAACAGCCCAGACAGCTCTAGGACCAGGCTACAAACACTAGGCACTGTTCAAGTGTTTGTGACGTAATTAATCAATAAGGCACAGAGGGGTGTGGTACGTGGCCAATATACCACGGCAAATCGGCTGGTCTTAGGCACGACGCAAAAGGGAGTGTCTCTCTTAGCCGTGGGACATTGGAGATATCCCACCAAACACCAAGATGCCTTATTGCTTTTTAAAAAACGGTTACCTGGGCACCTGCCCCAGGAAGTGTTTCTGTGCATTTATGCAGACAATGGACAATAGGTCATATTCGTAGTAAATACCATTAGCATCTCTTATGGAGTATTACGCTTTGTAGCATGTCTGTAATATACATTACAGTGCGGGGGCGTTGTGTCTGCACTAAATGTAATAATGGATGCATTGTGTCTGCATTACATGTAGGACTGGGGGCGTTGTGTCTGCATAAAATGTTAGAGTGGGGGCGTTCTGTCTGCAGTAGTTGCAAATGGTACACTAATATTAAAAAGCATGATTTTCATAGTTTTCTTGTCTTGTTGGTACAGACAGATAATGAGGTAAAGTCCCAAACCTATTCCCTATGTAGTGAACTACTTTGGAGCAGCTGTGTCCATCAGATGTTGTGAGTCGGGGGTAACAATTAATTTCCTATATTCCCTGATGATGTTGTCTGTCTATGCTCCACGGTCCTTGGCGTCCTTCCTGCAGACTAAAACAGCAGAGGATAGTGTCAGCACATTCAGAAATCTGCTGTCAGGAAGATTTCCTTTCATTACTCAATTCTCACTTCAAGATGGAAGAACTTGAATGGAAATTTACCAGGATAATTGCATTGACTAAAATATATCACAGAGCAGCGTGCGTGTATTCATTAGCCAAGTTAGGCCTGATAGGAAAGAAAAAGAAATAGAACAGTGGTTACCAGTGTTAGTAAAGGTCACAAAGAGGAACATTCTCCCTTTCAGAGTTCTGGATGATCCACTCAATAGCATCCCAACCCTAGGAGCAACACACAAAGCAAAGACTTTATAGTGATAACCTAATACATGCCAAATACCTTGCAGAGATAACCTACTACATGCCCAGGACCTTATTGAGATAACCTAGTACATGCCGAAGTCCTAATGGATTGAATCTACTACATGCCAAAGACCTTATAGAGATCACCTACTGCATGCCAAAGACTTAAAGAGAGCCTACTAAATATAAAAATACCTTATTCATGGATTGCACGTTTCGTCACTGTTTTGAATGTTGATTTTTGGTTATTCTCAATGCATCCCCAATGGGAGCTTTTAAAACAAGATACCATCTTTAAAGAACTGAAATAACTATTAGCTAAACCTTTTGTAATCATGTTGACTTGACCATGTGACGGAATAGCAATTCATCAATAGAGATGACATACAAAAGAGCTTATAGAGATAGTCTACTTCATAGCAAAGAGGTTATAGAGAGCCCTTGTTTGATTGTAGCCCTGGTGATAGATTATAAGGTCTAATCTTCTGGGCGTTAGATTGGTAGGTCTAACCTTCTGGGCGTTAGATTGGTAGGTCTAACCTTCTGGGCGTTAGATTGTAAGGTCTAACCTTCTGGTCGTTAGATTGGTAGGTCTAACCTTCTGGGCGTTAGATTGGTAGGTCTAACTTTCTGGGCGTTAGATTGGTAGGTCTAACCTTCTGGGCGTTAGATTGTAAGGTCTAACCTTCTGGGCGTTAGATTGGTAGGTCTAACCTTCTGGGCGTTAGATTGGTAGGTCTAACCTTCTGGGCGTTAGATTGGTAGGTCTAACCTTCTGGGCGTTAGATTGGTAGGTCTAACCTTCTGGGCGTTAGATTGTATGGTCTAACCTTTCTGGCATTGGCCGACATTCTCAGGGCCATCATTCCTTCTAGGTAGCTGCTGAGACTGACACCCTTCACCGTGATGATGGCCTCCTGGGTCAGGACAGTCCTGTACAGAGAGGTTATACAGGTGTTATTAACGTGTTATAAACAACACAACGTGTTGTTAGATAATGTGTTATTAATGTGGTGTATTCTTACACATCAGGATTGTCTGGGTGAGGTCTGTAGACCAGTCTTTCATCTACTGACACCAGATTGGTCAGAGTGATCTGAGGACATACGACTTAAAAGTTTAATTTCCTGCTGCTGTCTTGGAGATACCAACAATGGTGGACACACAGTTAATCCAAAACATGCATGGGATTGCACCGTTCAGCGCTCTACATACAACAGGAAGTGCTGCTTTCCACTTACATTTGTTGAACAAAGCTCCATTGTCTTCTCCTCAGGATCCACAATGGAGTGCTCCTTGACATAGGTACGGGTGTGACTGGTCCCCATGATCTACGGGAGGAACGTTCCGGTGAAACGCGTGACAGGGTTTGGGGGAGCTTGTTAGGACGCTGACCTAAAATAATAGGCGTCGGCCTAGGGAGCTTACACAAGTCTGGATGTTTCTGAAGCGCATCTATTACACAGGCTGAAGCACTAATGCTGTACATTAACACGCTGTGAGGGAGCACCAAGCAAGTAGAAATAACAGTCAGAAAGACAGTGATAAAAACAGACAGACAGACAGATAGCTAGACAGAAAAGGGCGAGACAAAGAGGGAGTGAAACAGGCAGAAAGAGAAAAAAAGGGAGTGAGACAGACAGAAAGTGAGAGAGAGACAAAGATTGGGGGGGGGGGGCAGGCAATAAGAGATAAACAAAGACAGAGTGAGCCAGACAGACAGAGACAAAGAGAGAGTGAGGCAGACAGAGAGGCTTACCGCTCTCACGATTCCGGGGAGACCCCACTCTGTACTCAGGAGTCTGTGGCTGTGTAGGCGCCCCTCTGGGTCCAGGTTCCTGTCCAGAACGTCCACCCCCACCACGCTAGGGTTCATGGGGTTCGGGTACTTCCTCATCGCTGCCTTGATCACAGTCTCCCATGGGTAGCTGCACGACCACATGGCACAGTTGTGTCAGGTGTTTGAAAGGAGGGAGAAAGAGGAGGGAAAGAGTGGAGAGCGATAGAGAGTGATAGAGAGTGATAGAGAGTGATAGAGAGTGATAGAGAGTGATAGAGAGTGATAGAGAGTGATAGAGTGATAGAGGTAGGGCAGGAACACTGTTAGCCCAAACTGAATCGTGAAAAGAAGGCATGTTGGTCAGTCACCAGGTTATTAAGAGTTTTTTATTTTTCCCCCTCAAAGATTTCAGTTTGTTTTTCAATTGAATTGTTCACGTTGTAGGTCACATTAAAAGTGGAGAAAGTTCTGACATGATTGGTCTCATTCTTTTACATCACAAGAACCTGGCATTTTAACAGGGGTGTGTAGACTTTTTGTATCCACTGTAGATCCAGAAAGGTTTTTTTGTGCCAGGCAAAAATATTTGCCTAAATATTAATATTGTCAAAAATTTCTGTGCAAAAGGTGTTGCTTCAGGGGCTAAATGCTGCAGCTAATTTACATTTTGTGAGAGAAGAACATATTGTGTATTCGTGTTTTTTAAATAACTATTTTTAATTATAAACTGAGTGGTATGAATCCTGAATGCTGATTGGCTTAAAGTCATGGCAGTCAAGCAATAAGGCATCTTCGGGTAATACTACCAACATACCACCGCTAAGCGCTCTTTTCAAGCACACCATGACCCGTTGTGCTTTTAACCCCCCCCCCCCCATGAATTTATCTTAATCACTTATAAACACAGCACTTGAAATTTAGCACACGTTATAACATAACTGACGTGTTTAACCGTGTGCACAGCATTGACTTAAATGCCTTCTGTTCCACTGGCATTATAGCACAAATCAGGTAACAATATATCTCATCACTGTTCAGCGGTCATTTCCAACAAGGATTCAAATGTCTCCTACTTGGAACGATGCAAATGTACATATTTTAAACAAAGACAACGACTTTGCAACCATCCAGTTAACCTTTAGGTATCTTAATGCCAATCACCGGCTTACATGGCTTACTTGTCTCGGCCTACTAACCTGAAAACATGTTCTGTGCTCCAGATCTTCATTTTGTCGTTATCTCCTCCTCCATAGGGCAATGTCCCACCGTCGCTTGCAAAAGATCCGTTCGTCACCAGCCCATTTTCTAGGGGGAAATATATTTTTCAAACAATCATCGTATGGTGGTACCACTCCATAGTCCCCGGTATCACCAATAGGGGACTTCAGGCCTTGTACGTTTCGCGTCTGTCACAGATATACTAAAATACTGCACAAAATATCCATGCATCGTTCATAGCGCACGCAGATAAAAGAGTTGGAAATCGTCCGTTAAGATATATAGACATGATAACAATGGATAGTTAATAAAAAACGGCCGTTACATATACCGGGTGTCCAAAGCTACTGCATCCATGTACATATGTGCGCATGCGCACCACCAAATCCTCCCCATCAGACTAGCGAGTTGCACGAGAGTGTCGTTTCCAGCGCAGTGAAAAGAGGTTGCGGTCATTATGGTGCATCTATGCCAGGTTTCTGCATAGTTAGGCCTATCTGAAATAGGCAATATTCGAATATAACCACGAATATAACATATTTCAGTTTTCGGTAGCCGACACGGTGGAACATTTATAATACATGACCTTGCATTGAATGTCACAATAAAAGGACCTTTATCCGTCGACACGGTAAGATAATCTACATTCTGATCAGCTAGGCCTAATAGTTTAATGAGCTTTAGGATGATTTTATTCATTTTATTTAATTGATACAATTACCTTACTTGTTTTTCTATATCCTACGGTTCAAATTCCAGAATGGGGAAATGGTCAATAAATAAGGCGTTTTATTGCAACAATGTGGAGGAGGAGGAGTGGGCTAAGCTGCCAATCATGGATATGTCCTATTGTACTTTACTGAAACATCCAGGGTACATTTCGTAATATTTGGGGGTAATACATTGCGTGTAATACATTGTTCTCCTCAGATTAAAGGTGGCTTGTGAACGGCAGATGCTGCCTGGTTTATCCCTGGCGGTGTGAAGGGGGGCGTCGTTTCTACCGTAACGGTTTGGAGATCATCAAATCACACCGTGTTATCGATGCGCCCGGCACCAATAGCATATTTTTACCGAACCTGACTTGCACACTATTAAGTGGTCGGACATCTTGTTTTTTAAAGAAATACATTAGGCACACATTATACCAAATGCCGGTTGAACGACGGCGCAGACCGACCGATCCCGTCGTGAAGCCGCAGACACTTGCTGCCGGTGCAGTCCGCCAGCCCCGCCTTGGTGTGGCGCTGAAGTGACCCTTCCACTTATCGGTCTCATCTTGAAGCGGAGCGTCCGCCCGCTGAATCAAGAAGATATTCCGCAGAAAAGTCTGAAGCTCATAATTGCGTCATTCTAGGACGGGGTAATGCGTTCGGCATGAGTTAGATTATTTTAAGATCAACTGGATCAAAAGATGTGTGGTTGCGCCTGATTCCTCTTATGTTATTTGTCTCACACAATGTTTTCAGAACTGTGCTGTTTTGCAGTGTTGTACTTATCCTCTGTCTTGATTGCCCATTAAGCTCTCAGAGTACCACGAGCAAGCCATTTTAGCACGGATGATGTTTTGTACAAAACGTCTCTCCGCACAAAATTATTCTTTTGTAGAGTAATTGTAATCGATATTTGAGTGTTCTTTTTTATTGTATTTGTTATTTTATTTTTTTACCATAAATGTATATTACTCACTTATGAGAAGTATAAGCTTCCCTGTTAAATTTAAGGGATTGGGAAGTGCACTCACTTCCTGTCTTGTACATCTTGTGAAATGCCATTTAGAGGCTGCTTAATCTGAAAGACTTGAACCAAAATGTCTTATTGGAAGCTTAGATATAACATATTAAAAATGTGCTAATAGATTGATAAGGGAAATTTGCATAACTTACAGAGCCTTTGAGAAGTCTTCAGACCTTTTCCATTTCTCCACATTTCTGTTGTGTCATAGACAGAATTCATAATTGATTACAATCCTTTTTAGCCATAAGTCCGCTCACAATGCCCCATAATGCTTGGCCAATATATTGAAATGAAAACATATATATATATCTTATGTACGTCATCTGTCATTCTACAGGGTACTTCAGATACCGACAGCGAAGATGGAGATTGCCACACACCTGATAAATGACACCATTAATTTATATAAATGGGCCCTAACCATCGCAGGTGATTCTTATCCTCCAGTGTGTGTGTGTCAGTGCTAGTGTGTTTCCATGCAGAGGCTTTTGTTCTTTGTTTGTCAAACCATAGTGTCAGGCTGCCAGTGTCTTCCACTGTCCTGCCAGTAACTGGCTGGGTTTGTCTTGTATTCCCCAGACAAGCGAGTGGAGAAATGGCCCCTGATGGACAACCCTCTGCCCACGCTGGCCATCAGCTCCTCCTACCTGCTCTTCCTCTGGCTGGGGCCCAAGTACATGCAGAACAGAGAACCCTTCCAGCTTAAGAAAACACTGATCGTCTACAACTTCAGCATGGTCATCTTCAACTTCTTCATCTGCAAAGAGGTGGGTGCTTCATCCAATGCGGAACTCTAATCTCGCCTGTCCAGGAACAAATATTAAACACTGGCTGGTCTGGCCAGCTGGCAAATCCTTTCAGCCCGTCACAAGAGGCTAACTGAGAAGCAAGGCTGATATTAAACCACGTGGTGTGTTGCCTGGTGGTGGCTGACACCTGCCAAGCTGGTGTTTTGGCTGGGTTTGAGGTGTCTGTTTTACTGCATTCAAGTTGTCTGATCAGTGAGTGGCATTTTATCTCGCCCAGCTCCAGTTGTGTTAGAGGTATCGGTGTGCCATGCAGCTTAGATGGTAGAGCATCTCCAGATTTCAGTCTTAGCAGATCTGATGGAATGGGGTCTTAAATCAACTTTCAGTTGTCCTCAATGATTTACTGGGTACTCGAAATACATCTGAGCATTTAGCAAACATTTAAAGGTTCATTTTGAAAGTTCCACTAGGTAATATCGGTCTCCTATTTTAGCCTCTGAGTTACACTCTCTCGCTGTAAGGTGACCTGTGTGTTGTCATTTTTTCCTTCTCCAGCTCTTTCTTGCCGCACGGGCTGCAGGCTACAGCTACATTTGCCAGTCTGTCGACTACTCAGACGACCCCAACGAAGTCAGGGTGAGTTCAACCAGAAATGACCCCACTGTCACAATGCACCTGGGGTCACATGCTACTTGAAATAATTGCCAAAATTTTTTTTTATTTGAGCTTCATTTATCGTGCCTGCCTGGCACCATGGAGCCAATAGAATAGCTTCAAAGCTTGCATGTCTGACAACTGCGCCGCCCAGACAGGTTCAGCATTGACAGTCTCTTAAAGGCTCCTGGGGCCACTGTCTAAGCCACAGTCTATCAGTCCACTTGCAGCCAGGAGTTCAGATGCTATATCGAGTTGTTGTGTTGGGTCGGACGCCTGTGTGCTTAATCTTGGTGGTTTGCTGTTGAATGCACTTTCCTTCAAGTGCGTAGGGGCTGGAAGTTGCTTCCAGGTTAAAACGAGCGGTGTGATCCGGGGTAAAACAGGTTGAAATCACATGCTTTGGAAGACACGTCGTTCAAGGCGATGAGTCGGGTCCATATTCACAGAATGGACGTCACAATATAAAACAAGTTGAAATGAAACTGTATTTGAAAGATTTTAAATAGTATTTGAACCGCGGTCTGGCACATGCTTTCTCCTTCTCTGATCCTTTAACCAGCTGCAGCGATGAAACTAGACACCCACTCTCTCTTTCTCTCGCCGTCTGTGAGATGTGTCATTCCGAAACTCGATCAGGTTTTATTTTATCAGACCAGACCCTCTGATTGGACAACACGGGGTTCAGTGTCACCTAGTTACTTCTCCATGATGTTTACAAGCGGGCAGCCTGAGACGTCAGAAGCCATTTTGGGAAATGCTTGTGCTGAAATTTGATATATCATGATGACATACAGTATTTTAATAAGATTATAGGACACCCATAAACATTTGTACAGGGTCAGGAACTGAAATGTTGTTGGACTGATTTATGACCAGTAGGCCTGGAGATGATTATCTTTATTACTCATATGACCAGGCTTGGGCCAGGCCTTAAAAATGGGGGCATGGTTTTCCCGACAACAATACTCAGCTATTTAGTGTAATAATTTATTTCTCCCTCTCTCCACTCTTTCTGTCCCTCTTTCTTTGTCTTCTCTCATCCCTTTCTCTCCATCTCTCTTTGTTGTCGTCGTCGTCCCCGTCCCCCCGTTGCTCTCTCTCTTCTCCCTCCGGTCTCTCCACCTGGCCTCTCTCTCAGACTCTCTCTATGTTATGGAGATGCATAAATACATTTGTGCCAGATGATTAAAAAAAAAAACGTTTCCTCCTCCTCGCTGGCAGATAGCAGCAGCATTGTGGTGGTACTTCATCTCTAAGGGAGTGGAGTATCTGGACACGGTGTTCTTCATCCTGAGGAAGAAGTTCAACCAGGTCAGCTTCCTCCACGTCTACCACCACTGCACCATGTTCACCCTCTGGTGGATCGGTATCAAGTGGGTGGCCGGCGGACAGTGTAAGTAAAAAGGCTCATTTAACCGACCAGAAAGTGTGGTGTATTTAGTGGAAGTGAAAGAGCTAATCATCTGGGTGTTTTCCCTTCTGCAGCGTTCTTCGGTGCACATATGAATGCAGCCATTCACGTCCTTATGTACCTTTACTATGGACTCGCTTCCTGTGGACCCAAGATCCAGAAGTACCTGTGGTGGAAAAAGTATCTGACTATCATCCAAATGGTGCTTTTTTCTATATTCCCATCTGTCCCTTGCTGTAATGCTGTTGATTCCTTTTACAGTTACTCAGTTGTCCCTTTACTGTAACACAGTCGATTCCTATACAGTTACTCAGTTGTCCCTTTGCTGTAACTCAGTTATCCCTTTACATTAACAGTTATCTCTATACAGTAACTGAGTGTTTCCCTTTACATTAACAGTTATCCCTATAGAGTAACTGAGTGTTTCCCTTTACATTAACAGTAATCCCTATACAGTAACTGAGTGTTTCCCTTTACATTAACAGTAATCCCTATACAGTAACTGAGTGTTTCCCTTTACATTAACAGTTATCCCTATACAGTAACTGAGTGTTTCCCTTTACATTAACAGTAATCCCTATACAGTAACTGAGTGTTTCCCTTTACATTAACAGTAATCCCTATACAGTAACTGAGTGTTTCCCTTTACATTAACAGTAATCCCTATACAGTAACTGAGTGTTTCCCTTTACATTAACAGTAATCCCTATACAGTAACTGAGTGTTTCCCTTTACATTAACAGTAATCCCTATACAGTAACTGAGTGTTTCCCTTTACATTAACAGTAATCCCTATACAGTAACTGAGTGTTTCCCTTTACATTAACAGTTATCCCTATAGAGTATCCCCATTGTCCAGTAATGGGTAAAGCATGGTTGAGTGCTGGCTACATTGAATAGAGTTTTTTTGAGACAGAGCGAAAACACCGGCTGCTCGACTGTTACCACAATGCATTTATACCCTGGTAAAAAACTAGACAAATGCCAGTGTTCCTCCCTGGCATCACTATGACAACACTGTGGCAGCATCCCAAGGTGCCAAAGGTGCCAAAGCTGCCTGCCCTGCGATTCCTACCAGAAAGTGCTCCAGTGTTGCGATGGGAAAAGAAATACCCTGAACCAATGATGTGAAATAGAAAAGATTAGCAAAACCCACAGTCTCTGCATTTTCTGGCTTCTCTCTGCCACGGGAGGCAATCACTGAGGCCAAAACAGATGCCTTCTAAAGCTGCCTTAAAAAAGCAATAATATGAAAGGCAACAGGCCAAGTGGGCTATTATATTAACTGTTGCAATATGTTATTTCACAGAGATTGCTGTCCGATATTATATAACGTCGTGACACAGATTGTTTTGGGAGTTGCGTGCATGTCTTTGCCAGCGGACGGGGCCGCGTTGCCCTCCATTGATCGTGTCGTAGACAACATGCAGCTGGTTGCTGAGCAATGATATTACAGCCCCCCGGGGGGTTCCAAGTGCAGCTCGTCTTCCCTTCCACCGATGCGAGAGGGGGAACCGAAAAACACGCAGCCCTCCAGGAACGTCACGGATCAACGCTGCCATATGCTATGTGTTAAATGTCACAGTGAACGACCAGACCTAGGTCTGTGTCACATTCAGCCGGACGGCCGTGACCCTCTCCATGGAGTTTCAATTCATAGCCTCCCCTCTCTCTCTCTCTCTCTCCAGATCCAGTTTCACGTCACCATTGGCCACACGGCCCTGTCCCTCTACACGGACTGTGCCTTCCCCCACTGGATGCACTACGCCCTCATTGGCTACGCCCTCACCTTCATTGCCCTGTTCGGTAACTTCTACTACCAGACCTACCGCCGCACTCCTCGCCAGCCCAGGGAGCCCAAGGGCGCCAGGGCCCTCCCCATCTCCAACGGGTTCTCCAACGGAGCGGTGGCTGGGGGCCGGGTGGAGGAGAAGGAGAGGCTGTCGGCGTTGGAGAACGGCAACGGGAGGAGGAAGAGGAAGGGGAGGGCAAAGAGGGAGTAGAGGGAGTTTCAGAGGCAGGCGCCCGGATCTCCTCACGTGTCCCAAATGGCACTCCGTTTCGTCGTTTCGGCACTTCTGACCGGGGTCAATATTGCGCCATTTGGGACACAGCCCCAGGAGGACGGCAGACTGACAAGGAGGGAGGAGGCGCTGGGAGGTCTTAGGGCAGGAGTGGACAAGGTGAAAGAGGAGGCGTGCAGGAGCAGGTTAAGAGTTGGAGGCGCAGGTAGAATTAGTAGCCTGGTCCCACATCTGTTTGTGCTGTTTTTATGTTTATTTTAAGATCTTTTTGTTCTGGCATTTTTATGCTTTTGTTGACAGGAAAGTTGTGAAAGAGTTTTCTTTGCTGAAAGAGCAGTGGGCCTGAGTCAAACCCACGCTGCCGTGATTTGGAGGGCTTGTCGTTCACCCAACATTGTGCCCCTTTGCAGCAAAAAAAGAAACCTTGACACAACCAGGCTACAGTAGGAGGTGACCGTCACCGCCACTCTGACAACTCTGTGGATGACCGCGAGATAGTGTGCTGGGAGATCTGGAGCGCTAAATCTTTCTGATCTTTGCCATCGCATATATTTCTTTGAGAGGAGAGAGCGTTGTAGTGGTTGAATTGACATGCTCCAGACATTCGATGATGGTTCTTGTTTTTGTAAGCCAGGCTAAGCTAACATGGCCATGCTTACTGTCAAGTGGACACGCCCTGGTGAAATGCAAGCTCAGATTCATCCAGTTACAACATGTCAACTGTACAATAACATTTGAGTAATTTAGCAGACGGTCATGTCCAGATCGAGCCACAGGGACAACATTAGGGGTTACTGCCTTGCTCAGAGGTCAGAATGACAGATTTTTCAGCCTGCTGGCTTTGTCGCGCACTCCAACAACCTTTTTAAGTGGTCCGATCTTCTACTCATTAGGCGTTATGCCAACACATAATTGTGTTATTCAGTTGTATTGTTATTGACAGCACTGTCCACCGTTCATTAGCATCTGTCATTGTGTTACGTCATTTTTTGTACCCCGGAGAACGCCGAAACATATAACCAGAAAGAAAAAAAGTTTAATGTTTGCCTGTCTTTCGTTTACTGTAATGTCCTGGTTGCCTCTACATATCACGACCTGTCTTACTGGGTGAGCAAAGCTAACTAGACATAATATGCGAGCGGCAAAGACGCCGCCATCTGATAGGGCAAATTAACAGTTGTCAACTGGGATGTTCAACAGGTATGATATTTATACAGTATGAACAGGGACCGTAAAGGACACGCTCTGTCTGCATTACTGTGATACGTTTAGAGTACAAAACAATGCAGCTCTTGTCCGCTCTGTATCCGCACACAAACGATGTATCAAGTGGTGTAATTAAACATTATTTGTTGTTTTTATTTATTTATTGTTTCTATTTAAAATGTAAATACATTACTTTATTTCTGAATTGTCTGTGCTTATGTGTTCTTGGGATTTATTTATTTTTTGTTAGGTTCTGTAAATATACACTGTGTAATTTTGTACATTGTGCGGTTTCGAAAAGTACATAGCAGCTTGCAATGAACTGACCGAATTTCTGTCCAGAAACAGCCTGTGTGTTCTTTTTTAAATTATCATGACTTATTTAAACTATCATGGATAAAAATAAACAGAATGCCTGGACATAAATGTGTATGTGTTTGTCTCTCATTAAAATATTTTGTATTTCTACAATTTATTTTTGTGTTTAATTAGCAATTGCTCAGAATTGTAGTTGCTTCAGAACAAATTCAGGATGTGGGGGTGGCAGGCCGCCATTCTTCCAGCGAACAGCAGAGGGCGTCGTGGTCACACTAGAATTTAACGCTGTTCAAAATGAGAATTGTTTTTAATTCCAAAGTAGTGGCCCATATGATTTTCCTAATTTCCACCAACACATTTAGGGGAACATCCCAGATCCCAGTTTCTGCCATGTTGCTTTCACCTATCCGTGTCAGAGTTGTGTTGGGAAGTAGTGAGAGGGAGAATCCTTACTGAATAACACTAGGATTATCTTCCAAATGACAGCCTATTCTCTACATAGTGCATTAGTTTTGACTAGAGTCCTTTGGGTTCCAAGGGCTTAGGGTGCCATTTTTGCTTCATCCTGTCCTTTGAATAAATGTTTTCCTTGGGGGGGGGGGGGGGCTCACTACGCTGAAGATAGACAAAGGTTTCCATGGTAACTGTACACAGCTGTGGTTCTAAATTGAAGTGTGTGTCGGGGGGGGGGGGGGGGGGTTCTCACACCTCCCCCACCACACACACCCTCACAGACAGACACACACTCTCACAACGGCACACACACACCCTTACACAGGCACACACACTCTCATGACGGCCCACAGAGTTGATGCGTGGGTGTATGTAATACCGGAGAAGCAGATGAATAATGGCCTCAGTGTTGTTCTGTTATCTATAGTAAAACTTTTACAGTTATGCACAGGAGATAAATTAACTTTAGCGTTCGCCAAGCCGTGAGGTTCTCCTCCCGGATTTCCTCATTAACTGCCATCTCTCCACCGTTCCAAAAGGAGACTCCCCGTCCTCACCTGACTGACAGTTGTTTTTCTATAGGTTATGTATTGTCCGTGGGCACGAAGGAACATCTTTATTTTACCATTCCGTAAACGGTCCTGGGGCTGTTATTTGGTGATCATTAAGCAGGAATCCTCCCACTTCTCCTCCCACACGCATCAATTCCTCAGGGACTGGATGCAGCAGAAATGCCATCATCCACATGTAGGGGAGATGATAAATATGACATAGCAGCAGTAAAATAAATGCCTGAGCTGCGTTCCAACATCCTGTTTTAGAGGTGGAAAAGTTTTATGTCTCCATTTCCTCAGGAGTCCATAGAGGATGGAAGCTAAGTAATGATTTGGGACGCCAGGGTTGCCTGGTGGTCAAGAGAGTTGGGCCAATAAACAGAAGGTGGTTGCTTCTACTCCCCGAGCCAACAAGGTAGAAAACAGCGTTGTTCTGTCCCTGAGCAAGACCGTTAACCCTTCCTGCCCTGAGGTCTTTGCTGTTCTTAGAATACTAACCTGGAGAAATACACATAAAATAACGTTTGTCCTAACCAGAACCGACGGTAGCTCACAAGAAGACGTCTAACTCGTGGTACCAGATAAATCCGAGTGAAGTTGAAACATTTTGATCCTTGCATGGGGTCTGATGATAGACTGTCTTATTAAAATGCTGTCACAGTGTTTGGCAGTACTCCTCCCACTCACAGCTGAGACCCAAAACAGACCACTCCCTCCTGTCCTCATTGGCTGGTGCTGAAGACAGAGCGATTGCTGGGTAGCATTTTGGGGAATATGATTCCCCTGGCAACCTTCCCTATTGGTGACTGGGACCCTGTAAATGTCACACAAACCAGGAATAAATACAATTAAGTATACCATCTTAGATGATTTAGCTATGCATCCAAGTGGCCCCGAGGAGGATGGACAGGTCATTGTTCCAGTGGATGGGGAGGGAGAAGCAGGGGGAACCTATACATGGGGGGGGGGGTTGTCATTTAAGATTATTATGGCCTCTTTTTCCCACCAATCGAAATTAAAAAGTGCTTTGTTGGCACAGCAAACACAGTGATTACATTGCCAAAACAAGTGAAATAAGCAACTCTAAGATAGAAGAAAGGCAAAATAACCAACATTTTTCTTTTCTTAAAACAACATTTTGAATGACAATGTTTCCTCAGAAATGTTCCACAAATGGTTTAAAAACGAGTGTTTTCACAATATGCAAAAAGTTATTGTCTACTAAACATAGTGGGGTGGCATAAATAAACAAGTAAAAAATGCATTATGTTTATTATGTCATCTATGCTCCATTGGAGGTCCTTGTTCCATGGCAACAGATTACACGATTGGCTGCTGTGGTTGCAGACAGCATTACTCTTCCTAGAAGACATTGTTGTCTTTGTGACCTGATGTAAATGTGTGCGGTTAATGTGGTCATGCGCTTGGCGGGATGTCCAGTCTAGTGTGTCTTCTCCCTTTCTACACTCACCTTTTTTCCACTTTCACCATCTATTTCCCTGCGGTAGCGTTCTCACATGCTGATAAGGCTGTCCTTCACTTCCTGTCCTCTAGTCTGCAGATTAAACTGCTCCAAAGCCCCTGATGGTCAGAGACAGACATCAGCTACGGACTCACACAAACACGGTCTAAATCATCCTACACATGTTCTAACTATTCAGGATCTTCCTAAACAGGATCTTCCTATACAGGTTCTAACTATTCAGGATCTTCCTAAACAGGATCTTCATATACAGGTTCTAACTATTCAGGATCTTTCTATTCAGGATCTTCCTAAACAGGATCTCCCCATACAGGTTCTAACTATTCAGGATCTTCCTAAACAGGATCTTCCCCTATAGGTTCTAACTATTCAGGATCTTCCTAAACAGGATCTTCCCATATAGGTTCTAACTATTCAGGATCTTCCTAAACAGGATCTTCATATACAGGTTCTAACTATTCAGGATCTTTCTATTCAGGATCTTCCTAAACAGGATCTTCCTATACAGGTTCTAACTATTCAGGATCTTCCTGTTCAGAATCTTCTTATACAAGAGCATCTTAATCAGGATCTTTCTAAACAGGATTTTCCTGAACTGGAACCAACTATTCAGGAACTTCCTATTCAGGATCTTCCTAAACAGGATCTTCCTAAACAGAATCTACTTACACAGTATTTTCCCATACATGGTCTTTTATTGCATCCATCTGAGGCATTCATAAAAATAAAAAAACAAGCTCAAATCACTCTCTTCCTCATTTTTGGCTTCTACACTCACCTAAAGGATTATTAGGAACACCATACTAATACTGTGTTTGACCCCCTTTCGCCTTCAGAACTGCCTTAATTCTACGTGGCATTGATTCAACAAGGTGCTGAAAGCATTCTTTAGAAATGTTGGCCCATATTGATAGGATAGCATCTTGTAGTTGATGGAGATTTGTGGGATGCATATCCAGGGCACGAAGCTCCCGTTCCACCACATCCCAAAGATGCTCTATTGGGTTGAGATCTGGTGACTGTGGGGGCCATTTCAGTACAGTGAACTCATTGTCATGTTCAAGAAACCAATTTGAAATGATTCGAGCTTTGTGACATGGTGCATTATCCTGCTGGAAGTAGCCATCAGAGGATGGGTACATGGTGGTCATAAAGGGATGGACATGGTCAGAAACAATGCTCAGGTAGGCCGTGGCATTTAAACGATGCCCAATTGGCACTAATGGGCCTAAAGGGTGCCAAGAAAACATCCCCCACACCATTACACCACCACCACCAGCCTGCACAGTGGTAACAAGGCATGATGGATCCATGTTCTCATTCTGTTTATGCCAAATTCTGACTCTACTATCTGAATGTCTCAACAGAAATCGAGACTCATCAGACCAGGCAACATTATTTCTGTCTTCAACTGTCCAATTTTGGTGAACTCATGCAAATTGTAGCCTCTTTTTCCTATTTGTAGTGGAGATGAGTGGTACCCGGTGGGGTCTTCTGCTGTTGTAGCCCATCCGCCTCAAGGTTGTGCGTGTTGTGGCTTCACAAATGCTTTGCTGCATACCTTGGTTGTAACAAGTGGTTATTTCAGTCAAAGTTGCTCTTCTATCAGCTTGAATCAGTCGGCCCATTCTCCTCTGACCTCTAGCATCAACAAGGCATTGTCGCCCATAGGACTGCCGCATACTGGATGTTTATCCCTTTTCACACCATTCTTTGTAAACCCTAGAAATGGTTGTGCGTGAAAAGCCTGTCTGGCACCAACAACCATGCCATGCTCAAAATTGCTTAAATCACCTTTCTTTCCCATTCTGACATTCAGTTTGGAGTTCAGGAGATTGTCTTGACCAGGACCACACCCCTAAATGCATTGAAGCAACTGCCATGTGATTGGTTGATTAGATAATTGCATTAATGAGAAATTTAACAGGTGTTCCTAATAATCCTTTAGGTGAGTGTATATTTTAAAGCCAAAACTAGTCTAAAAAGAATGCAGAATTGGAATCAGACATCTGCAGCGCATTTACAGCCATAACTGGATTTTCAGGAAGATACAGAACAGATATTCAAGGGGTAATTCATGTTGAGTGGTTTTCACTTGAGAGGAACTAGCTGGGCCCTGCAGGGATATTGACATCTGTCATCCACTCACGTCCTGACAGATGACAGGGAGAGATATGGGTGGAGAGTGGGGAGGAGGGGTGGATGCATGAAGATGAGTGTAGTGTGTTTGGAGGAGAGCGGGTGAGTGTTGGGGATGGACCGGGTTCGGGCAGCCAGGGGAGTGTAAAGTGGAGTTTAAACCCTAAAATATCTGTGGTCCTACAACAGGACCACTACCTTGGCAGAAAGCCAAATAATTATCTTAATAACATGTTTAGCTATTACATAGACTTTTAGAAAATGACTGATGAAAGACAGATTCATCCACCAGACAGTGAATCAAAACTGAGCAGACCTAGTCCCAGATCGGTCGCCATGGATACCCTTAGCTTTGGATCTCTTATGAACACACATTCTAGAGGAAATGTTACCATTGACTCTTCAAACTGTAAGTGTTTACAGGTGCTCAAGTGTTTTTACTTATTTTATTGGAAAGTTAATGTACCTGTGATGTGCAAATATTATCAACAGCACCTTCTTTTGCAACATTTGGTCTCACCCACTCCCTCCCTCACTCTTCCAGACTTGCACCTCCTCTCTCACTTCTCCCTTTCTCTCCCCCTTTCTCCTTCTCTCTATGTTCAGGTCTTTTCTTTATGCTGTCTCCTACCCCCTTTCTCCTCTCTCTGTTGAAATTCATTTAGAAATACTTGAGATGACATTATTATAATAATATAATAATATAATATAATAATAAATATTAGCAGCAACCAACAATTGCAATGAAAAAAAAAAATATCAATAATGTTAAGGTAGTTAACCATTATGGAAGATTCCTGGAGAAGTTCAGAAGGATGAATCATTTTAAATCATTCAAAAATAATTGTACTTAATTAACCTTAACCTAAAAGCATTACATAATACACCAAACATATCAGTGACAAAAAATGTATAAATGAAAACCATCATAAAGGATAGTCAAAATCCAGTTGATTTCCCCATCACTGAACTGGATTTGAGGACAAAAATCAGCAAACGAAAGTCCTGTATCGTTCACAAAATGAAACATAGTTCTGAAAAATTCTAATTGTATATCTTAAAATTAACTAAAATTGAAGATGCCATTTGTTTGGTAAAAAAACTTAATGTGTATTTTTGTCAGCCAAATAAGTGGCCTCTAGTCAAAATCAGAAAAACAGCCAATTAAGCAATGTCTTTGGTTTCTCATGTTTAACCTTGAGCCTTTTCAGCAATTTCACAAGCATCACAAGCGTCCTACTATTTCTGTTTAATATCTGTATTTAATGTATTCCAATTGTGATCACTGTTTCTGCAGCAGCTGTTAGCAGTCAAAAGGGTTTCATATTATTGCAATTATTTCTGCCTTTTGTATACTTATTGGATGCCTGCCATTGGTCTGACTACTGTTATTTCATGTATTTCACAATGTCAGTCATACAATAATCTATTAGAGAGTGGGAGAGCGAGAGAGAGAGGGAGAGAGAGAGGGAGCGAGTGGGAGAGAGAGAGAGACGGATAGGGAGAGAGTGGAAGAGGGAGAGAGACAAGGAGAGGGTGGAAACAATATTACATTGAGTGACTTTGAAACGTTGTTTTTATGTGTCTTGAAGGAGTCATACCTTGTGCGAAAATCTTTTTTCATCTTCCGGTTACTTTCAGTCATTCTCCATCCCCCTCTCTCTCTGAGCCCCTCCCTAAGGTGACGTAATGATCATGAATATTAAAACCGTTTTAGTAAGTGGTCGGGCCGTGCGCTCTGGTCCAGCCTCTCTTTTTCCTCCCCATCGATGTAACCGGGATGCGGCTGGTAAGATGCCCTTTAAAATAATATTCCTTGTTTTAATTGGTTGATCAACAAAATATTTATTTGATTGAGGTGTATGTTCTACGCATATAATGGACGAGTGTTGTAATTGTGTAAATCACTTGTGTTCTTCAGTAAAACACTGACTCAGTGTTGCTGCTTTGTGTCAGAAACGAGTCTCTAATTGCGCTACCCCCAAGCGTGCTTATCAATTCCGAGCTTGTATTTAACTCCTCTTGCCAAAGTCTCACCCTAAACTACTGTGTCAGGGTTACACAGGCCAAGTGTCACGGTGTAGTTTAGAATGTCTTCCTGTTGTCGCTTTTTTTTACGGTTTTATCCTTTCCATCCGGTTGAATAATGACTCATCGAACGTGACCGACGGCAGGGGAATAATGACTGGCACCAGCCTGACAAATAAAACGTTCCCTGAGACTCGAAGTTGTTTACTTTTGGATGGCCGATAATCCCGTCTTTAAATGACAGATTGAGAGAACAGGACGAAAATGGAGAGCAATAGAAAGGAAAGAGAAGGGGGGGGTGGAAGGTCAGCAGTGAGATGGATGGCCACAATTGAATTGGTTGATAAGACTTACAGTTTAGGCCTACTCGTTCCCTGCGCGTGTACGGTTATCGGTGTAAACCTAGTCGGATTACGTGAGACGCGAACGAAGGTTTTAGATGGTCGGGGTTCTACAGGCTATGGTCGGAGATCTAGTGCTGATTCAACTTCAAGCATGGCTGAAATTGCGGAGTGCCTCCACGAAGGTGCACTTTGCATACAACATTCAGATACTTTTTTATATTTAATGAGGTCTCAAAATAGCATGCTCCCTCTCTTTCTCTCTCCGGTGTAGCCTGGGCTTACTTCAGGCTTGTTTACTATGATGCAACATACGAGAGCAATCGCCTCGGTCTATTAGCCAAATGTGTAGTCTCCTTCAATAACGATTTGATAACTTGGTAGAGACAGGTAGACTATGGTGGCCCAGCGGTTCAGCCCTGCCTCCCGTGCACACACAGGTCCTACCGCTGCTACATGGGTTCATTTCCGGCCTACTGTTACTCCCACACGCGCTCTCCTTTCACTCTGCCCTATCAATAAATAGCCTAATAATAAGTGAACATGCAGGCTACGCGGGGAATGGAGAGGGCGATGGGATGTGGCTGTACATACATGAATTCAATCACCTTTGCCATCCGCTACTCGTGAATTTCTTGATAACAATGTTTTTTATTGTATTATTTCCATACGGACTGACACAGGGAGGGGCTGTTTGGGGGATGTGATGTGGATGTTGACGAGGATATTGAACTGAACGCCCGGGTCGTCGCCTATATGACACCATGAACCCAGCCTCAAGCGGCGCTGCCGACTCCCGCAGCTTGAACCAGCCAGACAATAGCAACAGAAAGCAGCATCAGCAGCGGTCTGCCTCCCCGGCTCGCAGCAAAGACAGCGGCGGAACTAAAGCGACACCCAAAAGCACTACTTCGTCGAAGGGTGTCACGTCGAAGCAGGGAGTAGGAGGGAGAGGCAGCCGCGGCAGTTCCCCGGTCTCAACCGCCACCGGCAAAGACAGACAGTCTTCCTCCAAAGGCGCGGCAGGCGCGGCAGCCGCTGTCCACTCCGGCGGTGCTGACAACCCATTGAACCGGTCGGCTGCGGCTGCGAGCCACAGAGGGGTGGGAGAAGAGCGCAATTATCAGTCTGAAGACTCACGGTGCACTGACGTATCGTGCTATAAGGGAGACACAACTCGCGTTGTTTCCGATCAGCCGTGTTCATCGAAATCCCCTAAATTAAAAAGCAAAAACCCAAGAGGAGGGGCAGGAGAAGAGACAAGCAGCACAGCCACCGGTAACAAAAAGAACTCCAGCAAGAGCACTGTTGGCTGCGGGCCTGGGTTCTGGAAGGAAGGATGTTTGCAGTCTGAGCTTATCCAGTTTCACCTCAATAAGAGCTTAAAGAAAGGAGGGGAAAAGATGCAATCGAAGACGCCTTCTCCACCGGAGCCGGTTATTGAACCGGCTGAACCCGACGATCTCTCCCCGGATGCCATCGTTAACGAGCCCGAGCCAATACCGGAGCCAGACCAGCTTATGCAGGAGGAGATAGAGAAACTGGAAGATGAAAATGACGAGTTAAAGGTATGTTTTTTATGTATTACCAGGCAAAGATCGGAGTGGATTTGTGTTATGCATAAACTATGTCGTGCCTCTATAACGGCAGTGTCTCTCTCACCTTCTGTACATACTGCATCGGTTGGGGGGGGGCTGACCTGAAATGGGGGCTGGCCAGAAATCTCATATCAAGAACTGTTTGTAAATGCAATGTCTATGGGTGGGTTTTTGGCTAGTCTCATTTGAAACAAGAAACACATGCTTCATTAAAATTAAACAGTAAAGATTTTAGACAATTACCATATGGTTAAATTGTTTTAAAATGCTGACTTGCTTCAGTGCAGATTGCAACATGGAAAATGTGTGCATTGGTGAACGGACAAACCTTGAATCAAGTATGTCGGCAGCATCAAGCCTTTAGACTTGAATACTCCAATTTCGAGTGTCGAATTGCTAAAATCTGTTAACTTCCTCCTCCAGGATTTAAATACTTATTATCCGACAATCAATCAACCAAATGTATTTTATAAAGCCCTTTTTACATCAGTAGTTGCCACCAGCAGTGCTTATACAAATACCCAGCCTAAAACCCCAAAGAGCAAGCAACATCAAGAAATTAACGCAGAAGTGGCAAATAACTCCTCTAGGTCGGAACCTAGGAAGAAACCTAGAGAGGAGCTGGTCCTATTCTGGCTGTGCTGGGTGAATGTTATAAGAGTAAATTAACTTTTTGTGCTACAAATTATAATTAGTTATATTCTTCACGACTGGCGATTTGGCATATATATCCTATATGCCATTAAGAAAACATTATCGCAATCGTATTTTTGGATGGTAGAAATTGCACCCGATGAGTCTTAAAAAGTTTGTCGCATGCCCTGCATGTGTTTTCTGTTTCTCAAGACTGACATGATGTTTGACTGCCCCAGTGCATTTGGAAATGTGAAGGAACTAGATTGAATAGTGCATGTTTTTGTTAGCTCCGTGCTTTGTATTAAAACCCTGCCCCCTAATTGCTGTCCCTCCCCCTGCCTCATTTTGAGCTAAAAGGATGTCCTTGTGTCCCCCATGGCTCTGATTTGTAGGGGTTTAATTGCAGCATATTGTAACCTTGTTTTTATATTATATTATCATGGCAACACCTCCCTTATTTCTCACGTGTCTCTGTCACTGCTGCATCTGGCTGATACTAAAGTGGATTAATAACACCATATTGTACAGCATAACCTGTGTTTCAGAATCGCCTCTAAAATGGCGACATTTACCTTGCCCGTTTAAATCTCTCGTTCCCGCGTCAGGCTGAAATAGAGGAGATGAGAGCGGAGATGGACGAGATGAGGGACACGTTCTATGAAGAGGACGCGTGTCAGCTGCAGGACATGCGCCGCGAGCTTGAGCGAGCCAATAAGAACTGCCGGATCCTCCAGTACCGCCTCAGGAAGGCGGAGAGGAAGAGGATGAGGTTTGCTCAGACAGGAGAGGTGGATGGAGAGCTTCTGAGGGCGCTGGAGCAGGACCTAAAGGTACGACGCAGTCCTAATGGTTAGACCCTATTCCCTACATAGCTCACTAGTTTTGACAGGGGGTTATGGGACACTACCAACAGAATAGGGGTCAAAACCTGAAGGTCAGATGCTGTCCAGACCAAATCCTATCATACAGGCATATGGACATCACACACAGGCAGATATTCATGAAGTCAAGAATATCACACACAGGGAGATATTGATGAAGCGGGAGGAATATCATATAGGACAGAGAGGTATTAAAGAACAGGAGGAAAATCACAAACAGACAGAAAGAGTGATGAATTGACATGAACAGACATTGGTGTTGATGAAGAGGAACTGGCCCAGAGAAGTTTCCCCGACCTACAATTCTGTATACTTTGCTACAACCCTGATATGTGAAGCAAGCAAGTTTATTCATGCAGCACAATTCATACATCGAAGCAATTCAATGTGCTTTACAAAGAAAAATATAAAATATAAAATACAATAACATAAAAACAAATACTCAAATGAAAACATCAAAACAACATAATAATAATAAAAAATTGAAAAAGAAAATAGAAAAAGAATAAAAACAGGATAAAAACATCTATAAGGAAGATATAAGGCTAAACAGTGTGATTAAGTTTATGTGTTCAGTCATAGACACGTGAAAAGAGAAGTGTTTTTAACCTGGATTTAAAAATGGATACGTTTGGGGCACGTCTAAGATCTTCTGGTAGTTTATTCCAGTTGTGTACGCAGCTTCTCCATGTTTAGTTTGGACTCTGGGCTCTGGTATAGTACGATAATGCTTTAAAAAGTGTCCGTCTTCCTGCTAGTGAACAAATCTGACACGCCAACCTGCTTCCAGGGGTCGTTGTGGTTATCTAAGAAAACCCCACAAATAATTCTATGTCAGGGATATCGCTCACTTGGCACCTGTTTTCACAATGGTTTATTCACTCACAATCTTTCATGTGATTTCCTAGACACAGCTATTCACTGTCACATGAGCTAAAAAGTAGGATAGCAAATTAGCGTTTCTGGTTTGCATATCTGGGGAGGGGAAGGTTCCTGCTCCATTTTCTCACTGCAATGTGTTGTTATTATCCACCTCATCTTTCACAGTAGTAAGGATTTGTCTTTTTATAAAACGTTTCCACCCCGCAAAATAATAGTTCTGTCCAGATGGCTCCTGAGGTTGAAATAATGTTTACATTCCACTCAGTGAGGGATTTATTTTTGCAGTGAACTAAATCTAAGAAGGTTGGTATTAATTTAAGAAGGTTGTGGTTAATCTAAGAAGGTTGGTGTTAATCTAAGAAGGTTGGTGTTAATCTAAGAAGGTTGGTGTTAATCTAAAGATGTTGGTGTTAATCTAAGAAGGTTGGTGGCAATCTAAGAAGGTTGGTGTTAATCTAGGAATATTGGTTTTTTATCTAAGAAGGTTGGTGTTAATCTAAGAAGGTTGGTGTTAATCTAAGAATGTTGGTGTTAATCTAAGAAGGTTGGTGTTAATCTAAGAATGTTGGTGTTAATCTAAGAAGGTTGGTGTTAATCTAAGAATGTTGGTGTTAATCTAAGAAGGTTGGTGTTAATCTAAGAATGTTGGTGTTAATCTAAGAAGGTTGGTGTTAATCTAAGAATGTTGGTGTTAATCTAAGAAGGTTGGTGTTAATCTAAGAATGTTGGTGTTAATCTAAGAAGGTTGGTGGTAATCTAAAGAGGTTGGTGGTAATCTAAAGAGGTTTGTAGTAATCTAAAGAGGTTGGTGTTAACCTAAAAAGGTTTGTGTTAATCTAAGAGGTTTGGTGTTAATCTAAGGAGGTTGGTGTTAATCTAAAAAGGTTTGTGTTAATCTAAGAGGTTTGGTGTTAATCTAAAGAGGTTGGTGTTAGTCTAAGAAGGTTGGTGTTAATCTAAAGAGGTTGGTGTTAGTCTAAGAAGGTTGGTGTTAATCTAGCAGTTGATGTTGAAGAACATTGGTTTCAATATAGAGAGGTTTGCATTCAAAGTTGTGTTTTTTCCAGATATCCTGTAATATCCTTCTGTTAGAGGTGGTTTTGGCTGGTCTGCTTCCGTCATTCTCTAGCACTCTGAAACATAAAGGAGTGTCGATAGTACCAAGCACTGGTATATTCTTCCGTTGTGTGTTAGTGTATTATTGTCCATATTTGCAAAGATGGTTCTTGCTTTGTTGATGCTAGTGTGGATGTGTGTTGGTGCTTCTATCATGGCATATGCTATTGCTCCCTAGGTAGGGAAACCCATAGGTCATTTCCAGGTCTGGTGCTTTCATTTTGATTGCTTTGCTGTGGTGATGTTGTTGGGTATGACTTTGCAATGGATAGACTGGATGACTTGCTTGCCAAAGGGCAGTAGTCTGTATATTTTGTGTTTTCGGTGTTCGTTGGTGAGTAATACCAGAGCTAGGTTATCAGCAAGCCAAGGTCTTCCAGCGATGGTATACCAAGTCTGTCGTATTCCTCTGGCTGATCTGTTGTTTGCTGCATGACCCAGCTCTGCCAGGCTGAAAGTCAGGCTGGCATCACAAGTAGGACACAAAAATCAGCTTCTATTTTGCACCGGGTAGTATTGATCGATGGATGAGTAGTCTAATCCAATCAATGGTAGCGAACAGACAATGATATAGATCAGTTGTTCAACTTTACCAGAATGACATGGCTCTTTTCTCTCCCAACCCCTCTCTCACTCCTCCCCTCTCCACCCCCTCCACCTCCCTTTCACTCCTCCCACCTCTCTCCGCTTCCCCCTCACCCTCTTTCTCCTCTCCTCTCCGTTTCCCCCTCACCCTCTTTCTCCTCTCCTCTCCGTTTCCCCCTCTCCCTCTTTTTCTTCCTCTCTCCGTCTCCTCTCCAGGTAGCGAAGGACGTGTCTGTGCGTCTGCACCATGAGCTGGAGAACGTGGAGGAGAAAAGGACAAAGACTGAGGAGGAGAACGAGAGGCTGAGACAAAAGCTGATTGAGGTGGAGGTGACAAAACAGGCCCTGCACAACCAGCTGGAGAAGGCCAAGGAGGTGATGGCTGCATGGGGTTTGGGATACATTCAGAGCGGGGAGTGGAGGGCGTGGACGGGTCGGGCTCATGCTGTGCTTAACTGATTCCGCGGAGTCCTCTAAACCGGTCCATGGTAACAGACTAACGGACAATGTCTTGTTTGCCTCCCGTAGCTGTCACTGAAGAGAAGAGGTGGCAAGGATGTCCAGAAAGAGAAAAGGATTCCACAGACGCCAATAGAAGTAGGCTTTAAACACGTGCAGTATGGTGCAACGCACCCACAGATTACATTCACTGTTTTAGCTTGTTTCTATGTGTGTTTGACTGAATGGGGAAATATTTGCTAGTAAAGTAGTACTGTGTGTACAGTATATGATCAGTACTGTATAGTTATACAGTATGTGCCTAGTATTAAATAGTTGTACAGTAAGTGGTTAGTGCTAAATAGTTATACAGTATGTGGTTAGTATTATATCGTTTTCACAATATGTGGTTGTAGGCCGATTGTACCAGCAGGCAGAGTCATATTCCACTCTCCCCAGGAGGAAAACGAGGATCTGAAGTGCCAACTGGCCTTCATCAAAGAGGAAGCCGTCCTCATGAGGAAAAAGATGGCAAAGATTGACAAGGAAAAGGACCGCCTGGAACAAGAGCTCCAGAAGTACCGGTCCTTCTACGGGGACGTAGACAGCCCCCTCCCCAAGGGCGAGGCCGGGGGACCAGCCACGACCCGCGAGTCGGAGCTGAAGCTGAGGCTTCGTCTGGTGGAGGAGGAGGCCAACATCCTGGGGAGGAAGATTGTGGAGCTGGAGGTCGAAAACAGAGGACTGAAGGCTGAACTGGAGGACATGAGAGACAGGTAGGGAGGACGGGATGGGGGGGGGGGGGCAGAAAAAAAGAGGCAACAAGCGGAAAACAGAGGGAAGACAGGGGAGTGTGGTGCATCATCCTCGTCATTGCGGCGCGTCGTCCTCCTCAGGAACATTGCCAACAGCTTCCTCCTCATTACCATCACAACACCCTTGAGGGACAGTCGGAATTTGAGTTGTTCTAATGTATCTATTGATGTTTTACCAGAGAGGAGGTGTCCGGTGGTTTGTCGGAGCACGGCTGCAGCCGGGAGCAGGGGGAGGAGCTCAGAGAACTCCGGCAGCAGCTGCAGCTGGTGGAGGACGAGGCGGAGCTGCTCAGGAGGAACCTGCAAGACGTGGAAGAGGATAACAAGAAGGTGAGTCCAAAATGGCCCCCTATTCCCTATATAATACAGCACTTTCAACCAAGTGCCATGGGGCCCTCACGTACGGAGGCAGTAGGGTGACTCTTGCAGATCTTTTCATTTACATCTCAATTACCTCACCAAGTATATTTGTTCCTAACTTTCATCCCTGTTTTCTTCCACACCAATTTCGTCATTGTACCGTTCATAACTTTGGCCTTGCCACATCGCAAAAACTCCCCAGCGGTACCTCCTGGGAGAGTCAAAGATGGAGATGTGTCTTCTGATGCACATCCTGCCAAGCCGTTCTCTTTCGTATCGCGTTGTTTGCCCCGACTAGGAGGTGTTCACCAGCGCACACACAGTGGTAGGAGCGCGCCGTCTCTGGACAATAAGACAATGAGACAAGGCCACCCTCCACGACACCCATACCCCCGACTCTGAATCACACTGAGACAGTTTTTCACAAACCTACCCAAGACCCCAGGGCACTGTCAGTGCAGTCAGCGTAACCCTAAACCCACGCTCCCGGTCTCAGTGATGGAGCTGTATTGGGAGGCAGTGACTGTGTCTCTCAGATGCCTGTTTTAGTAATTCATCTCAATGTTAGTTTCTGTGTCCACTGAAGACATTTCGCTATGTCCCACACCCCCCCTGTCCCGACATTGTTAGATTTTTGTTTTCAAGGGGTTTCCCAAGTGGCCTCTGGGGGAAAGGCAGAGAAACATTCACCTGGCTTAGAACCACTGATTTAGTTCATTCTGATCCAGAGCACAGTGCCACACTTACATCGCAGTCATGGCAATTACTCCTCCAAAATACATTCCTGCGGATGTGTTCACTGTTAATAACCCCATTGAATTGTAACGCAGGTGACAGGGGAGCTGAACAAGCTGAAGTACAAGGAGGGCTCCCGGCATGGTGCTGGCAATACTGGTGGAGGAGGTGGAGGTGGGGTGGCTGCAGACGGGGCCAAAGTGGAGGTGTTACAGGAAGAACTGAAGGTTGCCAGGCTGCAGATCAACGAACTCAGTGGCAAGGTGAGGCCACATGTTGAACTACAGTACCCATAAAGCTCTTTTACATTATTATATCCAGTATTAGTGGATTGTCCTTCGGCTAATATAATGGTAAATTAGTAAGCACCATGATGTCATACACGGAGGCTAAATCACTCTCCGTAACACTATGATGTAATTCCAGTTGACTAAATCACTCTCCGTAACACTATGATGTAATTCCGGAAAACGAAATCCCTCTCTTTAACATCATGTCATTCTGGAAGACTAAATCACTCTCCGTAACACTATGATGTCATTCAGGGAGATTCAATTACTCCTAAACACCATGATGTCGCCTCTAAAGCACATAATAAATATAAAATGTAAGTGGTATAAAGTACCTAAGTAGAAATACTTCAGTACCTCAAATCTTAGTAATGTTCATGACATGTTGGTCCAGTATCATCAAGAAATGAACCCCAATAATGGCCAATGAAAAATGTAGAATCATTTTTTAGCTTTATTGACTCTTCAGACAGTTCAGACAATGGCACAGGCTTGCAGCGTATCCTCATTAATATGCATAATACTTTGATGTCACACATAAACACTCACACGTGGCAACTGTCAAAAGGACATTACCAGCAGCAGTGAATTACACATGCAGTGCAAAACGAGGCCCAACCTTCAGTAGCTTCATCCCATATCAGAGCTGTATTTGAAATGTGTCAAATGCCTCCCTGGACAGGAAAGGGTTACAATTCAAACACTACAGAAAGGTTCCCTGATCCTCCGTGCTGGCTCTGATCTGGTGGTGAGGGTTTTTACCAGGTACTCCGTGCTGGCTCTGATCTGGTGGTGAGGGTTTTTACCAGGTCCTCCGTGCTGGCTCTGATCTGGTGGTGAGGGTTTTTACCAGGTCCTCCGTGCTGGCTCTGATCTGGTGGTGAGGGTTTTTACCAGGTCCTCCGTGTTGGCTCTGATCTGGTGGTGAGGTTTGTTCCCTGGTCCGGATTTGTGCTGGCCCTGATCTGGTGGTGAGGGTTGTTCCCTGTCTATCCAGAAATACGCAAAAAAACACAAGGCAATCACGTTGTCTGCTTTGGAATTTGAAATGTATTATACTTTTGACTTAATGGAAGTAATATATATTTACATTCCAATTCAGGTAGCAGTTTACTGGGTGATTTTCACTTTTCCTTAAGTTGCTGTCTATTGAAGTATCTTTACTTTTACATGCAAAAATGTGGCTCTTCATCCAGACGGTGCCCACTGTGAGACCCTGTAACATAATGGCATCCGTGTCTGTCCCTGCAGGTGATGCAGCTTCAGTATGAGAACCGTGTCCTGCTGTCTAACATGCAGCGCTATGACCTGGCATCACACCTGGGCATCAGGGCCAGCCCTCGGGACAGCGACGCCGAGAGCGACGGCGGCGACGACGCCTCCACCTCGTCGCGTCTTCCGCCCCATCGGAAACGAGAAGGCCCCATCGGAGGGGAGAGCGACTCGGACGAGGTGATGTACCCTGGCCTAATGTAGCTACCACCCATAATGCTTTATGATCTACCATAGCCTAATATAGCTACCCCCCATAATGCTTCATGAATTATCTACCATAGCCTAATGTAGCTACCAACCATAATGCTTTGTGAATGATCTGCCATAGCCTAGTGTAGCTACCACCCATAATGCTTTATGATCTACCGTAGCCTAATATAGCGACCCCCCATAATGCTTTGTGAATGATCTACCATAGCCTAATGTAGCTACCACCCATAATGCTTCATGAATTATCTATCATAGCCTAATGTAGCTACCAACCATAACGCTTTATGATCTAGCGTAGCCTAATGAAGATACCACCCATAATGCTTCATGATTGATCTACTGCATCTGGGTGTACCTACTGTCCATACTCAAAAATATCTATATATTATTCAATATCACTTAAAAAGGCATTGATTAAATATTACAGTCAGAGTTCACAAATATACTATGCTTGTATAGTTTCAAACATAACAAAGATTCTTCTTTTTTTATGACAAAAACATATAAATAAATAAGGAGTACAGGGGGATAAAAGAAAAGTAAAACTTGAGTCTAACATAAACACAGGAAAGCACAGTTGTATAATTTCACCCGTTTTTCTGTGTGCCCATAGATTTTATCTATATAAAAAAGAATAAAATAAAAAAAGGTTGTACTGGCTTTTTTATTTTTTAAATTAGATATAGAATCAAATTACATTTTGAGTTCGAAGAGGAATAATTTACAGATAGGCTTGGGTGGGAGTACTCTGGCTTTAATGAATGTGAAATTTACCCCGGTAAACACGGTAATTTAATTGTGATGCCGAAGCCGGTGGTACATCTCCTGTCCAACGGAACGCCCTCCCCCTCGCCACCAGGTCCGTAACATCCGCTGCCTCACCCCCACTCGCTCACTGTGCCCCCCGGAGACCCGCTTCCTGTCGCGCAGCCTGAAGGGCCGGCAGCAGATGATGGACATCCGCATCGAGGCCGAGCGGCTGGGCCGGACCGTCGACCGCCTGATAGCGGACACCAGTACCATCATCGCCGAGGCCCGGGTCTACGCGGTCTCCGGCGGGGAGCTGTACGTGGAGGAGGGGAGCGCTATCAGGGAGCACGAGCTTCTGTACAGGATCAATGCTCAGATGAAGGCCTTCAGGAAGGAGCTGCAGGGGTTTATAGACAGGCTGGATGTCCCCAAGCCCGAGGACAAGGAGGAGGAACCACTGTCTGTGAGTTGGACCGATACATTAGCCCAGACACGTTCATTAATGCACACACACAGACACACACACACACACAGACGCACACACAGACACACACACACACACACAGGTACAATAGGCGTCAGTGGAAATAGGACACCTATACACTCACCTAAAGGATTATTAGGAACACCTGTTCAATTTCTCATTAATGCAATTATCTAATCAACCAATCACTTGGCAGTTGCTTCAATGCATTTAGGGGTGTGGTCCTGGTCAAGACAATCTCCTAAACTCCAAACTGAATGTCAGAATGGGAAAGAAAGCTGATTTAAGCAATTTTGAGCGTGGCATGGTTGTTGGTGCCAGACGGGCCGGTCTGAGTATTTCACAATCTGCTCAGTTACTGGGATTTTCATGCACAACCATTTCTAGGGTAAACAAAGAATGGTGTGAAAAGGGAAAAACATCCAGTATGCGGCAGTCCTGTGGGTGACAATGCCTTGTTGATGCTAGAGGTCAGAGGAGAATGGGCCGACTGATTCAAGCTGATAGAAGAGCAACTTTGACTGAAATAACCACTTGTTACAACCGAGGTATGCAGCAAAGCATTTGTGAAGCCACAACACGCACAACTACAAATAGGAAAAAGAGGCTACAATTTACACGAGCTCACCAAAATTGGACAGTTGAAGACTGAAAGAATGTTGCCTGGTCTGATGAGTCTCGATTTCTGTCGAGACATTCAGATGGTAGAGTCAGAATTTGGCGTAAACAGAATGAGAACATGGATCCATCATGCCTTGTTACCACTGTGCAGGCTGGTGGTGGTGGTGTAATGGTGTGGGGGATGTTTTCTTGGCACCCTTTAGGCCCCTTAGTGCCAATTGGGCATCGTTTAAATGCCACAGCCTACCTGAGCATTGTTTCTGACCATGTCCATCCCTTTATGACCACCATGTACCCATCCTCTGATGGCTACTTCCAGCAGGATAATGCACCATGTCACAAAGCTCGAATCATTTCAAATTGGTTTCTTGAACATGACAATGAGTTCACTGTACTGAAATGGCCCCCACAGCATCTTTGGGATGGAACTGGAGCTTCGTGCCCTAGATGTGCATCCCACAAATCTCCATCAGCTGCAAGATGCTATCCTATCTATATGGGCCAACATTTCTAAAGAATGCTTTCAGCCCCTTGTTGAATCAATGCCACATAGAATTAAGGTAGTTCTGAAGGCGAAAGGGGGTCAAACACAGTATTAGTATGGTGTTCCTAATAATCCTTTAGGTGAGTGTATATCTAGATAAATGTGCGTAATTAAAATGTTACTGATAATGAGGATGTCAATGTACAGTAGGTTGTCTCTACCTCAGTGTTATTTAACTTACGTTAACTTTTTCCTGTTTCTGCCATCTTGTCTGTCATCCACCCAGATGTTCCAACCCATCATCCTGCTGATCCTCATCCTCGTCTTGTTCTCCTCGCTCTCCTACGCCACCATATTCAAACTCGTCTTCCTCTTCACACTCTTCTTCGTCCTGTAAAGCCTGCCTCCCGTAGCGTAGACAAGTTTTTTTTTTTTAAACCCCCCCCCCCCCCCCTACACACACACACATTTTTATTCCATTTGTAAGATTTTATTTTGAACATCCATCCAAGGTCACACAAGGTCCAGGACAGTATTCCCTTTCAGGACGGCCCAAGTTACTCAACCCTTCAGAATCATTCAACCCGGTGGAAAGCTGATGACAACCAAGTCTCTGTGTATATGACAAGGTGAGGTTGGACTAACCAGGTAGCAACCTGTCCCACCTAATTTTACACACCCACTGTCCTTTGCCCTATTTAGCACTTGAGACCACCCATCTCATTTTAGGGCTACCCAAAACAATGTTCACATGGAGGGTGTAAACATACTGCCTGTAACGTGTATGTTTACAACAGTATATAAACAGTTATTACAGTGTTTACATTATAGTTATTACACTCACCTAAGTTTATACACAATCAACATTGAGCCTGGTCTTGACACCTGCGTTTCAGAAGATTTTACAGTGTACGCGTTATTGTTATTACACACACCTACTAATAGCCTCTATGTAACCCCCCCCACCCCCCTAAAAAAGACCCCTCTCTATGCAGGTTTATACATAATCAACACAGCACCTAAGCTGTGAACTGTGTCTTAAGCTTTGAACTGTGTCTTAACCCCTGCGTTTCCGAAGATTTTCACTACAAAGCCCGAGCTATTCAGGTCACCTGCTAGGTACATTCCAAACAAGTTGCCCTGCCATTAAGTCCAAATGGAGACATAGCCTATCTTTAGCCGATCATCACAAAATGGTGCACTCCAATGACCCTGAAGTTTTACAGTATCTCTGTTGACATTATTTGTGTCCAAAATAAGAGCAGACATCATGTCACTGTCTGATAAAGTCTTAGTCGACCTCCCCTTGAAATCAGATACTGATCCTTGTTTAAATAGCGTTGGAAGCCAACTCTGAATAATCCTCCTACTGTACTGTACTATCCCAAAAAAAATGTATGGATCCGTCCAAAATGTACCCCTACTCCCCACATAGTGCCCTTCTTTGGCCGGAGTTCAATGGGTGCTATGAATCCTGGTCAAAAGTAGTGAAATGTATGGAATAAGCTGCCCTTTAGCACACATTCTAAGATGCATTGTATCCCCATGTCAGCAACGTGATGAAGAAGACAGGGATTTCTGTGACAGATTCATGACACGAAATTGTGAGACAAATAATACCACCTGGTCCTAATATAAAGAGCAGAACTGTATTGGGTATGGACTTGTTTATCCTGAAGTTCTACTTAGCTCCACAACGGGGGCGGGGACGCAGGTCCACTTTCATCCAGCCGCAGGGATTTCACGTCATATATTAGGACCATCTGTGTGCGAGCGGGGCTTTCTCAGTTCCTCCGGTCAAGTTGTCAATGAAGTAATCAGGACATAGAGAACTTCGACCAACATTTGTATTTTTGTTAGACCAGGGGATCGTTTTAGATTTTTTTTTAAGGTATCAGATCGTTTTGGGACATTAGGTTGGCCTACCCAGCTGGAAATTGCGTAACAGGTAAGATGTTTTCCAGGGGTCTAAGATTAGAGAAAGCTACTTGAAGATGTTAATGAAAGAAAGGGTAAGCTATTACAAAATAAGCAATACAAACACATAGTCTACTTCATCATTAAGTGATGCAAACCAGGTTACTGTAACTGCGAGCAGAGACACGTTATTTTACGTTGTTTGACGTGCTTATGTGTGAATTAGCGCGCTGTGCACGGTTAATAGAATTGTGCATATGATCCCAATAAATCGGAATTATATCCAGCGCGCTAAAAACATGTAACGCTTGAGTCGGTCACAACCCTTTGGAAAGATATCTCTTTATCGACAGTAAGAATTTATTGAGATCACGCCACAAAACGGTACAAACACACGTTAACGAATGAATTGCGCTTTCTTCATAGTGCTCCAACGCAACTTACTTCTGCCAGCCAGCTACCTAGTAGGCCTAGCCTATGCTACCCAGATGGGTTATTGAGGAAAATGATATGCGTGGTTACAGCGTGTAAAAATACTTCACTGCTCTTGCGTCGGTGCGAGAGGGGTATTTTTGGTTAGTCCTCCTGTCTTCGCTGTGTACCTTAACCTAAACCCATCGCACTTCACAATGTGAGTGGACTTGGGTACATTACCGTGCCGTGGAATTCAGCTGTAGTTGTGCGAATAATGATTTCAGCACCTTGATTTTGCTTGGAGTGCAAAATATCAAGGCGATGGCATATCACTAGTAGTTGAGTGGTCAGTCGCGCCACAAATCCTGCCGCGGAACGACCGACTGTTGACCTTGTCATGGCGCGGTGACATGGAAAAGACAAATGTGCACAGCGCCCAAAGCGCTGCAGGAGCTGGGAGGGCTACTGGTTCAGCCGTGAGAGAGACGAACACGGCCGGGGAAATAGCAGGCTTCGGATAATTAGGCTATGCTTCTGCTGTAATGACTACTGGAGGGACCGGCCAACTGACGGCTGTCATAATTTTGTGTTTTTTTGTCACTGGACGTTGAGAAATGTGGAATGCCACATTCGGAAATGTGTCAGGTTTGCATTCGGGAGGAGGCGGCGGCGGGTACGTGCCAGCTCAGGGCTGGGAATTCGTTCCGTGCTCCGGGCTTGAGAGAGAGAGGGGCAGAGGGAAGAGTCGAAGCCCGCTCAGGACTCTCTCTTCCCCGCCCACCACCACTCAGTTCTACGAACATTCTCATTCTGGAATTGTTGGAACAGTTGGAACACCAGCGGAGGCTCCTCGGGGACAGGTTCGAGCCCACGAGCCAGGAACTCATCACTCGCGCCTAAAAAAGAAGTTTGACGACTTAAAGAAACGCCACGAGCAGGACAAGGAGCAGTGGATGCAAGAGAAAGAGATCCTTTTAAGACAAGTTGCTGAGATACAAGTAATTGAAACGTGTGAGCTCTACTGCCGTTACGAATAGCTTAAATGCCATTATGGATAAGGAGCGATTTCACACTAGTAAACCCTATTTGTTGCAGTATAATTTGGCAAATGTCAGTTTACGCTAATTTGATGGAATATCGCAAATATCAATATAATTTAATCCACTTAGCATACTTTCTACACTACCATACGGCGTTCTGAAAAGCATAATATCAGGAGTCACCGCCTGAAAGTTGCTGTGTTGCACTGATTCAACAGGGTGGCGAGAACAGACGGATCTTGTTGGATCTGAAAACTGTAGTAGACGAGGTTCAGGTCGAGGTTAAGAGAGAAGAGTCAAAAAGGAGTGAACTACAGCTCCAGTACACCAAGGACAGGTGTGCATGGGAGCTGGAGAGAGCTGAACTGAAATGCCGAATCGCACAGGTAAGCCACTGTGCTGGAAATTATAATTCAGTATTCTTCGTGAAATGCATCACTGTGACGTGACACGATGCCCGCCTTGTGGGCACATGTGGCGGTAGGGCAGTTCATTCTGCCTGCATGGGCGCCTCTCTGTCTACATGCGGTGCTCCTTTAAAAACAACGTTGTATGCCAGACCAATAAATAGACAGCTCCACGATATCACTCAACGTCAGACCGTCTGTCTGTCGGTCTCCGGTGATAGTTTTTAAGTGTATAAATAGTTGGGTTGTTAATGGCACACTTCTCACTCTTGCTGGCAAGGTGCTAAGTCGTCTTGGCTCACAGCCAAGTCATGGTCCTGATTAGACGGAAGCGTTACCTCGATTCCCAAATGAAACTCTATAGGCTATAGCACACTACTTTGGACCAGGGCCCATAAGTGCGAGTTGGTACCCAGGATGCGCAAACCTGTCAACATTGTGTTTTTATGATGAGTGCTTCAGAACAGCTGGGTGTGATTTTAGAACAGTAGGTGAAAGCCAACTAAAGGTATATACACACACACACAACATACAGTAGACATCTGCATTAACACCACACAGTGGAACCACTGACTTAACTGTTTAGAAAACAGTTTAGAAAACAGTTAGGATAGAAAGACAACCACACAGACAGACAGACAACCAGACAGATAGACAAACAGACAACCAGACAGATAGACAAACAGACAACCAGACAGATAGACAAACAGACAGATAGACAAACAGACAACCAGACAGATAGACAAACAAATAGACAACCAGACAGACAGAGGGAGCCCCTCCCCGTCTGGGAGAGTACACAGCTTGTCATGTGAACAGGGGATGACCTAAACAGACCTTCCCTTTTACAAAACAACACAACTTCTCATCCAGTAAACTTGACATATAACAATGACTGCAGTATTAGAACCGTATCACTGTGTGTGTAACTATGTAATTGGTGTGTGGATCTGTTTGTCTGTGTGTTTGTTGGTGTGTGTGTGTGCGCGTAGGCTCATGTCTGGGTGTACTGCATGTTCTGCAAGTATTGACCCAACTTCTCCCCTAGTCAGTCATTTGGGTCTAGTTCTAGGTCAGTAACCAGAACTGTACAGCATGTGCTGTGTAACTATTTACAAAGAGGAACCCTGCTTAAAGGCAAACAATTTCCTCTAGACCTAACAGCATCCCCTGTTAGAACACTACATTCTAGAATTCACTTGTCGTTCCCCAGAGTTCTAAAGGTTCTGTGTGGATTCACACTGCAGTGTTTAGCATTGATGATTGCCATACCAGATCAGGAATGCTGGTTTGGCTCTTGGTGAAATGCGGGAGGGGTTAGCTCCTCATAAAAGCTGTACTCCCCTCAGCCACATCCTGATTCAGTTCAGTTTATACACAGAGATACATGGTCTGTGGTTGCTTCTAAAAGGGCACCCTATTCACACAAGGCCCTTGTTTAAAATAGAGTGCTCTGTAGGGAATAAGGTGCAATTTGGGATGTAACCTTTGCCTCAAGGCTACCAGGGTTTACCACTAAGCGTCCCAGGACATAGGAAGATACTACAGACATGTTACAGACTTATTATAGAGTTATTACAGGCATGTTATAGACATATTATAGAGTTATTACAGGCATGTTATAGACATATTATAGAGTTATTACAGGCATGTTATAGACATATTATAGACCAGGCGTTTGCAACAGGCAGCATGTGGCCCCCACCCCCTGTTTGTGCAGCCCTCAGATGAATTGAGAAAACAGTAAAAGGATATATACCCAAAAAAAGAAATATATATATATATATGTATCATGTTTGACCTTAAATTTGTTGTAAAGTTATTATTGGAACCAGAATCTATGCTGGAAACAAAACATGAAATAGACTTGAAATAATTCTTTGCATGTTTTCATATAAAACAGTAATTTCAGGGTCTCAGAAAGCTGTTGTGATGTCTTTTTAAGTGTAGCTGAGAGTGTGCTGAAGATTGAGCCATAAAACACTTGATGATGCCTATTACAAAAGTCACAAGCCAAAATATCAAAGTAGTGAAAACAGCCAAAAAACCTATAGCTTACAAAGGGTAAATGGGTTTAATAAAATGCAGTGCACAAGTTGAATCCCGGGACAGATGAGCCGAGCGGGAAAACATTGATCAATATTTAAAAATTGCTCAGATATACATTAACTAGCATCAGACCTAGTGTACTTTTAATAAATGTTTTAATAACTACGTACAATACATGGACGTGTGTGTGTGTGTTCCAAGTTAATCTGCGGCAACCTGATGACCAGTACATATATTCTGTTTATAGAAATATTATTATTATAGAAATATTATAGACATTAAAGGCATATTACGGGCATCTTACAGACATATCAAAGACATATTACAGACATATTGCGGACATTATCGAAATATTACAGACATATTAAAGACATTACAGACATAGTACAAACAGGTTTGAGACTTATTACAGACGTTACATTTTCTGACATATTACAGACATGCTACAGACATATTACAGACATATTACAAACACTAGTCAGACAAATTCTAGGCATTTACCACACATCCTGTATCTTTCTTCTATATTTCAGGCATCTCTCTCCACAAATTGTGATAAAGCATTGTTTGTTTGACTGTGTCACCCAAAAATATCTAATAGCGGGTTGCTGATGTGACATTGTCAGCTACACACACACACACACAGTTCAGTCGTACAGTAGCAGTTACTGTGTGTTTATACGATACCACTGACTTTACATAAGTGGAGTTCAATAATGTTTGTACAGGTCCTTTTTAAATATACAGAGTCCATTGCCAAGAAGGGTGTTATCCTGGAACGCACTGTGTTCTAGTGCTTTCTTCACTCTCCTCATTGTCCTGCTGCACACAGTATTTAGATGTTTCTGAAGGTTGGAAATAGACTGGACAACTCCGGTTATCCTGCCACTGTAATTACACAGATGGATGAAAGACCATTGTATGCACCCTAAATTGCACCCTGTTTTATATATCGTGGACTAGGTCCCCACTGGTCCTGGTCAAAAGGAGTGCTCAATGAAGGGACCTATTTGCTATTTGGGCCTTGTGAGAGAGAGAGACATGGAGAAACAGTGTTCTGTTCATAACTTCTTGGCCTTTGCCAGGGGCCACCGGTTAAATTAGGAGCCATGACCGGGAACCATAGATGGATGTTTTAGGCTGGATCCCAAATGGATCCCTATCCCCTTTACGGTGCCACGGTCAAAGGGAGTGCGCTATGTAGAGAACAGGGTGTGAGTTGGGACATAGCCTGTCTACTTTCTACTACAGAGAGGCATTGTGCTTGTCTCATTCCAGAATAGTTTCTGTTGGAAGATTAAGACAAAGTCATATCAGACGGTACAGACTGATTCTGACCTCTCTGAACTACAACCACTCGCAATCAACTGAAGTGAAGCCTAGTGGACGTGTTTAATGTGGACACATTTTTAACAACTCCATTTATCTTGACCTCTACTTCCTCTTACACATAGGAAGGCAATTCCACAGCCAGACAGGTCCACAGACAGACAGGCCCGCAGACAGGCCGACAGACAGGCCCGCAGACAGACAATAATGACTTGTGTTATCCTGTCTGACGTGGAAAGGAGGAAGAGGGTACAGAATGACCATGAACCCTGAATGTTATACTGCAGGATGTTATTGTCTGTCAATCCCCTCCAACCATTCCCTGAATTCTTCCTCTCCTCTCTCGGGCCCCTCTCTTCCCTTTCCCTACTTTTGCTGACACTCCCTACTCTTCCTGACGCTCCCTATTCTTCTTGACACTCCCTACTCTTCCTGACGCTCCCTATTCTTCTTGACACTCCCTACTCTTCCTGACACTCCCTATTCCTCCTGACACTCCCTACTCTTCCTTACGCTCTTCTTGACACTCCCTACTCTTCCTGACGCTCCCTATTCTTCTTGACACTCCCTACTCTTCCTGACGCTCCCTACTCTTCCTGACACTCCCTATTCTTCCTGACACTCTCTATTCTTCCTGACACTCCCTACTCTTCCTGACACTCCCTATTCTTCCTGACACTCCCTACTCTTCCTGACACTCCCTATTCTTCTTGACACTCCCTACTCTTCCTGATGCTCCCTATTCTTCCCGTCACTCCCTACTCTTCCTGACGTTCCCTATTCTTCTTGACACTCCCTACTCTTCCTGACGCTCCCTATTCTTCTTGACACTCCCTACTCTTCCTGACGCTCCCTATTCTTCTTGACACTCCCTACTCTTCCTGACGCTCCCTATTCTTCCTGACACTCCCTACTCTTCCTGACACTCCCTACTCTTCCTGACACTCCCTATTCTTCTTGACACTCCCTATTCTTCCTGACACTCCCTACTCTTCCTGACACTCCCTATTCTTCTTGACACTCCCTACTCTTCCTGACACTCCCTATTCTTCCCGACACTCCCTATTCTTCCTGACACTCCATACTCTTCCTGACACTCCCCACTCTTCCTGACGCTGCCTATTCTTCTTGACACTCCCTACTCTTCCTGATGCTCCCTACTCCTGCTGACACTCCCTATTCTTCCCGACACTCCATACTCTTCCTGACGCTCCCTAAACTTCCTGACGCTCCATACTCTTCCTGACGCTCCCTAATCTTTTTCCTGACACTCCCTACTCTATCTCTCAATTTATCCCCCCCTCTTCCCCCCTTACTTTGTTTCCTCCATCTCTCTCCTCCCTCCCTCCTGTTCTCCTCATTCTGTCTGAATAGCTGGAGGCTAGAGGAGGTGGTTCTGTTGTGGAGGTGGGCCTGCAGACTCAGAGCTCAGAGCCCAGGGAGAGCACTCTGGAGCAGGGGGACCGGGAGCAGCAGAGGAGACTTCTGGCCGACACCCACACGGCCGCCATGGACCTGCGCTGCCGCCTGGAGCACAACGAGAGGGGCTGGGTCCGGGAGAAGAATGAGCTGCTGGAGAGATTCGACTTGGAGCGGAAAGAGTGGGAGAGTCAGCTGAAGGACATGAGGAGGAAGATAGAGGAGGTGAGATGGGTGAGCTAAAAGCACTGTTCACCTTGTCAACTGTCACTACATCAGCCCCCCCCCCCCCCCCCGCTGTCAATGTCTGAATTACCTACCTGTCGCTGCAGGAGTGTGTACCCCCTTTAGGGAGCTAGCTCAAATTAATATTCTTTGTCTGGATGTCCGCTGACAGGACGACAGGAAAGGATCTGTGGCGAGGCCTTGTCTAGAGCCGTGACCCTGAGGATAACTGCACCTGTATCAGCTGACACATCTGTGTCTGTGGGAGGTTTTTGTTTAACAGCATTTTCGGTTAAAACGTATTGCTTGTCTGCAGCTGTGGAGCCCTGTCTGAAGTTGTTGGGAAAGCATCAACTCTTCACTGAATTGTGGGCGTTGTTCGTTTTTGCTGAGTGCTAATTATAACAGATTGAGTTTCCGAAAGTGGGTGGCTGTAGCGTGGTCTCTGACCCTGTTTTCCGTTGTCTTGTTAACTGTGGTCATTGTATGAATGAGTGTTGGCACGACAGTTGTTTTTACAGCAAAGCTAATTGCCGTTTGGGTAGTTTACTGAAGGTATCAGAGACAAATGGCCAGGCTAGGCATGTCAAGATCCAAGCAAAGAACAATTCATATTGTTAGAAATATGAAACTATTTATGATCTGCATTATAATGGGAAAAAGACTTTGAAGCTCATTTGTCATGCTATATCTCTATACACTAAAGTGCTTGGTCCCTGACCTTAACTCCCACTCTCTCTGGGAAACACTAGAGAGGCTGCTCCTAGCTCCGCTACAGGAAGGAGGAGGAAAGACGAGAGACAGGAGGTGAAGAAGGAGGTGACCTGCTAGTCATCTGAACACTCAAAAACATGGATTTGGCTCAAAAAGGTCATGAACTTGCATAGTCTCCACCAGGCACAGCCAATAGAGGACTGGCCACACCCTCAGAGTCTGGCTCCTCTCTAGGTTTCTTTCTAGGTTTTGACCCCTACTAAGGTGTTTTTCCTAGCCACTTTTCATCAATTCTTGTTGTTGTTTTCTCTGTGGAGTTTCAGGCTGGGTATCTGTAAAAGCACTTTGTGACAGCTGCTGATGTAAAAAGGGCTTTGTAAAATAAATATGATTGATTTGCATTTATATAAGAAAGAACAGGAATCTGTAAAGATTGATTTACATTGTAAAAGAGCATGCATCTGACTTGGACTTCTGCCTTGAATTGGGAAAGGTGAAAGGGAGATGAGGAGGCAGCAGAGGAAAGATGGAGGGAGAGATTAGAGGAGATGGGGTGGAGGTGGAGAGAAAAAGTGGAGGCAGAGAGGAGAGAGGAGACGGGTGGGCAGCGAGGCAAATGCAGGAAGCCCAGGAGACAACCAGCACAAAGGCTTTCAATCTGACACACTGCGGCTGGGAGACGCTAGGAGATTAGCCTCCTAATGAGAGAACCAACACAAAAGGACCCGGCGCTAATGCTAACACACTGGAACAATCTCCTTTGAACCAACATGTGTCTCTCATTTGGCATTCCAGAATAGAAAGAGAAGGCTGAACAATAGCAGCCCGAAAGGCAGCATTCCCGCCAAGCGTTGCGTAAGTGGCAGAGAGAGAGAGACAGCATCTGTTAGGAAACATTATTCACCGCAGAGTGCACTACATTTGACTAGAGGGGAACTCTTACTGAGGAATAGGGTGCCATTTGAGATGCACACATCATGAAATAGTTTCTCTGCTGAGGGCGGAGTTGTGGGAGGGGAAAGGTAATTCATTCAGTCCAGCCTTGTGAGCGTGTGGTGGGTTGATTCACACTGACTATGCACCCCGATGAGTGGTACTCGGTTAATCCTGTACTGGTTGCAGATGTGTTTTATGTGTGGGATCAATCACTGCTCGAGTGTAGATTTGCAATGTCATAGTAATAAACTAAAATACAGCATAATAATTATACAAAACACAATCCAGTCGGTATCTATGGGTTATATTCCTCAATCATAGTCCGCACTCATATTCCTCAATCATAGTCCACCATAGCGGACGCAGAGACGTCGTAGTCCGGTGTTTCTGTTGTGACATGGTAACCACCGTTTGAGGCAGAACCACCAGCCAACAGCAAACGTTGGTATTGATCCTGAATTCAAGCTATTTTTAGAATGGATCATGACTCCAAACTGGCACACTATTCCCTTGTAAAGTGCACTAGTATCAACCAGGGCCCTATGAGAATGGTTTGCACGAGTGCTAAATGTCCTAATTCCACTTCCTTCTCCTAGCTGTACAAGGAGGTGAGGGTGAAGATGGGGCATGAGGGAGTGGGCGGCGCAACAAGACCTATGGGAGAAATTACTGAGGAGGTCACCCTGAGTGTCAGTGTACATTCCAACAGCACAGGATCCAGCATGCTTAGCGAACGCTCGACCTGCGGCCCCAACAGCAGCAGTAGCAGCAGCCAGTCAGAGCCGTCCAACCACAAACACTCTCTCCGCCATCATCAGGAGAACAGGAGTGACCTTACCACCGCCCAGGGCATCCGCAAGGATCACCTTGACAACGGACGGGAGCCATGCAACTATGAAGGCTATGTCCGTAGCCAGGAAGTAGACATGGACGAACTGGAGGCCATCCTCAGAGGTGTGATGGGGCGAGGATTTGACCGAGACGCTCCCTCTGAAGTGAGTGAGGATAATGTCCGCCACAAGCATCTCACTGGAGCTGGTGGCGAACTAACTCAGAACACAGACTTGATATACAGGACAGGGATGGACATGAAGAACGCCAGAGACCTGAACGCTGTGAGTCGTCTCCGCAGAGCACATTAACTAGCTCTGTTATCTATCTCTCTCTTCCGTCTCAGCCACACTCTTCGGTCCTCTGTCTCTGTTGGTCCTCTGTCTCCATCTGTCTCTATCTGTCGTCTGTCTTCATCTGTTTTTATACATCCTCTGTCTGCTAGCTGGTGTGTATACCTCCTCCCTCTCTATCTTCCTTGTCTATCGTTCCACCCTGTGAATTCTATTTTTGTCTTTAGTAATCTGCATCTCTCTCACTGTTGAATGCCCCCTTATTTGTCTCTGTTTGTCTTCTCACTCTGTCCCCTCCCTTTTTCTCTCCAGGCCTTGAAGGAAATAGCTCGCGTCAGTGAGGAGCTGTGTAGTTACCAGGACAACATCAGGAGGAGATCAGGAGGAGACAAGAGGTTAGAGTTTATCCCTTCAGCATTGCCTCCAGCTGTAGAGAGTGGGGCACTACTTTAGACCAAGGCCGAGTAAGTCCCTTTCAGCTCTGGTCAAAAGCAGGGCACTTTGAAGGGAATATCATGTCATTTGGGACATTGTGGCACTATGGCATTTCTAACTACTTCTCTGAGTTAAATAACTCTAATCTTGGCACCCCGAACTGAATAGTTTAGGTTCCGCTTTTGGTTCCGTAGCCAGAGCCACAAGTCGTTGTATAAAAAAGAGAATCCTAGGATGCTGGCATTGTAACAACTCAGACAACCTGTGTCTGATACCCTGACCCCAGGAGCAACTGTTTAACATCTACAAGACAGGGAAATGCTGCACACAAGTCCAGTGGATCCAGTGTCTTCATTAGTTTATCAGTGTTTTGTATAGCAGAGTTGATGTGTAATGAAATGGACTTCCTGTTTCTATATGGTTCCCTGTCCTAGACGTAGCTTTACAGAAATACCTCGGATCCTCGCTGTGCTTTGTCCACTGGCCCAAATCTGATTGATTGTTCCAATTAGCTTGGATGATTGCTGTAAGATATTGACTTTTCTGGGACCATGGCTTGGTAATGACCTTCGCTTTATTTCTCTGAATGGGTCTTGACCTAGGATTCAGACAGAGTCAGTGCACTACCCCGAGGTGGACCATGTGAAGATCCAAGGGAGACTGGAGGACCCTGGGTTTGAACTGACCCAGCTGGCAAGAGACCTCCAGGGCCTGGGAGAAGACTGTTGGATGTTGGCTGATGACCCTACCAAGGGTCACCGCGGTCCCCCCAGGGTCCCCCCTCCGCCGACACCCCCCCCTGTCCCACCTCGGACAACCTCCTGGTACCTGCCCAGCCCCTCTCCTCCAACTCACGACCACGACCTACAACAACCACAGTCCTTCAGTGTTTCGGACCAGAGGTGCCACAGCCCATGTCCTCTGGACAGGAAGTGCCACAGCCCATGTCTTCTGGACAGGAAGTGTGCCAGCAGCCCGTCCATAGTGAGGAAGTTTGAAGTGATGCTTCAGGAGAACGAGGGGAAGGTCCTGACGGACGCTGGGTTTGCATCCTGCGCTGTGCCCACTAACTCCCACTGCAACGTTGGCTGCTGTCACAGCCGCTGGTCCTGTGCCGGGAGCCACACTGGGAGCAGCAAGTCGTCCACCTACGTGCCTGTCCAGAAGAGCCTTTCTGAAGTCAACATAGTGAGCGCCGCCGGTCGAGACCTCAGCCACGACCGCAGGCCTGGTGAGAAGTCTGGGGGCCCAAAAGACCCGACGGTTTCAGACGTGTTTGCCGGGGTGACTTTAGCGTCGCCCTCTGCCGTCTCCAGCTCTCCAAGCCACAGTCAGAATAAGACGCTGGAGGAGGCCACTGCTGAGTTCAACAGGACCCTCTTCCAGGCAGAGATGGGCCGAGGGATGGAGGAGGAGGAGGAGGAGGAGGGGTGCGACAACCATGACAGTCTTACGTCAGCGGGCGTCCCCACATGGGGTCAGACGGTGCGTGGTAAGGTCACACACGGGGTCACCGGAGAGAAGAACCTCCCATCACGGCACGCTACAAAGGTCAAACAGGGGTCACCCAGTTCAGTGGTCAAACTGAGCCAGGCCCCGTCTCTGCACGATACCAAACCAGGGGTTGGCGGCAGGACTTTTGACCCTACTGCCAGCCCTGACCTTGCACCTCAACAACCACGGGTTCAGTTCAAAAACATGCCCACATGCTGCCCTGAGAACAAGCACAAACATGGAAACCCAAACTGCCCCTCTAAGCCAGCGCTGTGCAGGTCCCTATCTAGTGAGTACATGCCTGCCCCGACTCAGACACAAACACACCAAATCCCGTCCATGACCTTCACACGGTCAGTCTCTAGTGAGTGCATGCCTGCCCCGGTACGCCCTCAGACTCAGGCAGGGAAGACCCCCGCACCCGAGGTGACAGACATTCCTAAGCAAAACTACAAGGCTCCAGGAGAGAGGCCTCACTCCGTCAAGTCGTCCCCGGCTCCGCAGCCTCCTACGGACGCCAGGCATGGAGGGCAGGCCAGGCTCCGCCGCGCCACGTCGCCGGACACTCATAAACACGGAGCTGGCGGACTGCGTGTGCCAGGTGTCATGAACGAGCAGCCATGGAAGCCCCTGACCCTGGCTGCCCTGCGGCCGGCGGACTCTAGGTCCAACTACGGAGCCGTGGAGAGAATCCTCAAGAGCTTTGAGAGTGCCGTCTGGAGCCAGTATCAGCCCTTCGGCCACCCGGGCCCTAACCCAGGAACTAGCCCCGAGCCCGGCCCTAACCCGGGAACTAGCCCTGACCCTGACGTTAACCCTGGGTCGCACCCTGGCCCAAGCCACGGTGCTACCTCCGGTCTTAGTCCTAGCCCACGCCAGGAGGAGGACGTCGTGGACCCCCTGGGGGTGGTGACGGACGGGAATGCCGTGCGGGCGGCTGCATCTGCACTGTCAGGCGCGCACTCTCGGTGTTACCTCACCCAGCGGGACAGCTCCAACCGAGGAACCCGGTTGACCCTGCAGGTGGGTGGCACGGTGAAACTTGCACACAATGCAAACAAATCTTTTGGCAAACACACAGAGGCACACTATTATATTCAATTCGTGGCACAGTGTGCCTCTATGACCGGCTGTTTTCCGCTTCAAGCTCTCTGACACATTTGAGTGGCACAGGGTGCGTTCCAAATGACGCTCTAGGGCCCTACATGCCCTGGTGGGAAGTAGTGCATCATACAGGTTGTAGGGTGTGATTTGTCTCTGTGTAGGGAGTAGAGTTTGATTTGTGATTTGGTCCATAATGGAAGTGGACCTCACACACATTCCATGGTGAAATCCTTCCAGATACCCCTTGGCTGAGGACGGCACCTCTGGGAATGGTATTTATTTCTGGGCATGAGCAGAGTGAAAAAAGGCCAACGCCTTGTCATTAGCAGCAATGTGGCCCATTTCAGTTTTAAAGCCTGGTAACAAATGTGGCCCCAATAAGTTAACTTGGCAGACATTCTACCCCAGTCTCTCTATCACCTTCTCTCCTCTCTATCCCTCCTTCTCCCCTCTCTATCCCTCCCTCTCCTCTATCCCTCCCTCTCCCCTCTCTATCCCTCTCCCCTCTCTATCCCTCCCTCTCCTCTATCTCTCCCTCTCCTCTCTATCCCTCCCTCTCCTCTATCCCTCCCTCTCCTCTATCCCTCCCTCTCCTCTCTATCCCTCCCTCTCCTCTATCCCTTCCTCTCTCTCCCTCTCCTCAATCACCCTCTCTTTCTCCTCTGTATTGCCTTCTAATTTTCCCTCCACCCTATATCTCTCTTTTCTCCTTTTCACTCTTCCTCTCTGTCTAAATGTTTTCTCCTTCGCTCACTCCCTCCCTCCCTCTGTTGCAATGTGTTTTGTTTTGTTGCCCTATGTTGGGTTTTGTGTAATTACAGAAATATCTCCAGTTCGCCAGTTGACTCAGAGCCCCACGCAAACCGCAAGAATTAAAGCTCCTTAAATAAAACTTCTTTCATGTCATGCAAATGTTTCTGAGAGCGTGAGAGTCGGACCGGGTCCATTAGACCTCAGAGGCTATTCAAATACCGTCTCAGGGCAACATTGTAACTCCTCTGACTGGATTGTTTGTTCTTTTTGAATGAGGCTCTGCATCAGCCTGGGTGCCAGATCTGTCTGTGCCATCATTCCACCCCTAATCAGGTTTGGCATGGCACGACCAGGAGTGGCACCGTGGCACAAACAGATCTGGAACCAGCATTGCTTTGGGCTTTATCTGTCTTAGTTTCACTGTATCAGTATTCTTTGTTTCACAGACACTCAGTAGCAGGAAGTAGAGTAGGTGCTCAAGAGGGCCACCAGTGTTGAAGGTGGGAGACACTGTTGTGTGGACTGTAAACACAAATGCTGTACTGATGGCCATTTTGAGTGTGAAAAGGTCAATATTAGCCATAGCATTGAATGTATAGAGAATAAACTAATTGCGTGTCGCCTAATTTGTTGCTTTATTTTCCTGTAAGGAGTGCAAAGAGTCTTCCAGTTCCTGGTGTGTCCAGAAGAACTTCCCCCGTCCACACCGTCCGGCCAACCGCCGCCTGCCATCCCGCTGGGCCAGTCGTTCTCCCTCCACCTCCTCCTCCTCAAACTCCTCTTCCACGTGCTCCACCCCCGTCTGGCGCCCGCCCTCCAGCTCCGCCCGTAGACACACCTCCTTCTCATACTCAGCCTATCACGCGGATACAGTGATCACCTGACTCCCAGCTGACCGCTGCGTCTGAGCCTGTGAGATGCCTTTGATGCTTTACGTTCTCTGACAGCCTTTCTCAGCTCATCCCTACTTGAATGTCCGCACAGGAGGCCATCGGCGAACCTTCCTTGTTAATAAGGTGGGGGAGGACATGATGAAGTGGAACCTGATTCAGCTGCCTTCTCATCCACCTCTGGCATCACCTTTCTACATACCAAGCCAAGACTGTCGTTTCTACTGCCCATCAGACTATCAAGTGCTTTTGCTGTGGACAGCCCTTTGTTGAGTAGCTTAGGTCACCACTCAGCTCTAGAATGTATCTCATCAACCGGGCGAGGCCACTTTGCTGAAGATTATTCTCCACATTCTACTATAGACTCTACTATAGACTCTACTATAGATACTCCTGTGTTGACTGTACCTATGTGACTTGAGCTTGTGTCCCAAATGGCACCCTATCTAGGAAATAGACTGCCATTTCGGGCCCGAACACATCTTATACTCAACCCCATTTACTTTACATAATCAACTCACTTAAATGTACATGTTGTATAACAATTACAGTAGTACAGAATAATGTATGTTATTCTTTACCTAATAATATCACCTATCTGCTGGATTACATCTTGTCCTGTTTCTTGATACTTACCAGTTGTTGTCTACAACTTGAAAAGGACTGACAAGTTTCTACGATATCTTTTGAATATTAATCGCTGCCTGTTGTCAAGCAGATAGCTAGCTAGCTTTGCTTGTTAGCTGTCCCTATTAGTGGGGCAATGCTTGAAGGGCAATTCTGCAGTTTGAAGAATTACTGCTTACCGGTTGAAGACAGTCCCTTTAAAGTATTTGTTTCTTTTTAACATGAATGAATGGACAAGAACTCCCCTTTTCTAGTTTTATTAACTGTAAGCAATGATGAACTAACTATGTGATCCTGATAGTGCTACAGTCTGTTCAGATAGTTTGGCGGTATGTTGAATAGTACTATGTTCTGTTGAATAGTACTACAGTCAGTTCAATAGTACTGCAGTATGTTGAATAGTGCTGCAGTCTTTTGAATAGTACTGCATTCGGTTGAAGAGTACTACAGAAAGCTGAAAACTACTGCAGAGTCTGTTGAAAGTGGTGAGTGATGTACTGAAACATATCAATATCATGAAAGTGATGCCTTTGCTGTTCTTAATTTTTGTGTAATAAATGTAACCACATACAGTGTTTATTTCAGCTGATGCCAATGTACTAGGATTACAAAATCACAGTTCTGTCACACATTATTGTGATTTCACCTACTTTATTTCATGGCCATGTGATTTTTAAATTAGGGTCATGGGGTCACTTCTTTTCAGTGACATGTAAGAGGGAGCTTATGAAAGCCCTTGCAGGTGTGCAGATATAGCTTTGCTACTGGATGTTGTCTAAATGTGCCACTCTGGTTTGGCATCGGTTAATGGCCGGTTGATATCTATTTACACTGTGATTGGTCGATATCCACCACTACACTGTGATTGGTTGATATCCACTCTGTGACACTGTGATTGGTTGATATCTGCTGTGACGCTGTGATTGGTTGATATATGCTATGACACTCTGATTGGTCGATATCCACTGTGACATGGCATCATCCACTCCCTTGCTGTTAAGTGATTACAGGTGGTGATGAGAATTACTGTGGCTGCCGCCAGGCCAATCCATTTCTCTGACACAGCATTTGAAATTCTTCTGTCATTGGCTGGTGTCATCAGGCCTGCCTCCCAAATGGCTCCCTATTACCTTTACCGTGTACTTCTCTGGACCAGGAATCAGAGGGCCCTGGCCCGAAGTAGTGCACTAGGTAGGCCATAGAATGTTACCCCCCCCCCCTGTCTGTCTATCATCCTTGTATGTTGGAATAGACTGTCATTGTTATATAAACTCCTTTAGAACTGACCCTTCGCAGCAACCTTTCAGAATCACTGGCCCTTTTTGTAAAGATGAGCAAAAAAGGCCAATCATTTTTGTTGTTGTTTTTCAGCTGGATCTTACACGCAAACTAAGCCAGAACCTTTAATTAAAAAAGAATAATAAACTGAGGCCTTAATGGTAGGCCACTGATCCATCTCAGGATGGTTGATCAAGAAATATCCTTGTTGTTAAACCCACTGTTGTGTTTGAATCCAATGTGCTTAGAGACAGACACGCACACACACACACTCACACACACACACACTCATAAGACCCACACAGGACTCACACACACACTCACACACACACACACACACACACACTCATAAGACCCACACACTCATACACACACTCACTCACACACACACACACACACACTCACATACCCACACAGGACACACACACACACAGCTGTGATATCCTGTTGTATGTTAAGTGCACTCCCTTCCACTTGAACAGCTGGTATTTGGTCCACTCCACGAGTTCTGGAAGGTCCGTATTCACCCTTTGACCTCTCACCCTTTCTCTCTAGGAGTCCTGTGGCACCAGCGGTTTCACTTCCACTTGGGGCCATGGCATCATGCCAACCTGACATCCATCCATCCCGTCCCGAAATAGACATTCTACTGAACTGACAATAAGATATTCAGCTCAACTGCAATAGTACATCCAGTGGTTATAAAAAAATAAATAAAGTGGTTATAAAAAGTCTACACACTTTTAAAATGCCAGGTTTTTAACAAATGAGGTTTTTAAAGAATGAGATAAAGATAAATCATGTCAGATAAATCAGGTCCACTTTTAATGTGACCTTTAATGTGAACAATTCAATTGAAAAACAAACTGAAATCTTCAAGGGGGAAACATTTAAAATAAAAACCTTACAATAACCTGGTTGCATAAGTGTGCACACCCTCTTATATCTGGGGCTGTGTTCAGAATTAACCAATCACATTCAAACTCATGTTAAATAGAAGTCATTACACACCTGCCATCATTTAAAGTGACTGATTAATCACAAATAAAGTACAGCTGTTCTAGTAGGATTTTCCTGACATTTTCTTAGTTGCATCTCAGAGCAAAAGCCATGGTCCGAAGAGAGTTTGCAAAGCATCAGAGGGATCACATTGTTGAAAGATATCAGTCAGGAGAAGGGTACAAAATAATTTCCAAAGCATTAGATATATCATGGAACACAGTGAAGACAGTTATCATCTGGTGGAGAAAATATGGCACAACAGAGACATTACCAAGAACTGGACAGCCCTCCAAAATGTATGAAAAGACGAGAAGAAAACTGGTCAGGGAGGCTTCCAAGAGACCTACAACATTAAAGGAACTGCAGGAATTTCTGGCAAGTACTGGCTGTGTGCTACATGTGACATATTCTTCATATGAATGGGCTATGGGGTAGGTTGGCAAGATGGAAGTCTTTTCTTACAAAGAAAAACATCCAAGCCCGGCTGAAGTTTGCAAAAACAAACATCATGTCCCCCAAAAGCATGTGGGAAAATGTGTTATGGTCTCATGAAACCAAGGTCAAACGTTTTGGCCATAATTCCAAAAGGTATGTTTGGCGCAAAAACAACACTGCACATCACCCAAAGAACGCCATACCCACAGTGAAGCATGGTGGTGGCAGCATTATGCTTTGGTGCTGTTTTTCTTCAGCTGGAACCGGGGCCTTAGTCAGGGTGTAGGAAATTATGAACAGTTCCAAATACCAGGCAATTTTGGCACAAAACCTTCAGGCGTCCTTTAGAAAGCTGAAGATGACGTTCACCTTTCAGCACGACAATGACCCAGCACAAATCCAAAACAAAAGCATGACTTCACCAGAAGATGATTAACGTTTTGGAATGGCCCAGCCAGAGCCCAGACCTGAATACAATTGAACATCTGAAGAGGCCTGTGCACAGGAGATGTCCTTGCAATCTGACAGATTTTGGGAGCTTTTGCAAAGAAGAGTGGGCAAATATTGCCACGTCAAGATGTGCATTCCTAATAGACTCCTACCCAAAAAGACTGAGTGCTGTAATAAAATCAAAAGATGCTTCAATAAAGTATACGTTTAAGGGTGTGCACACTTATGCAACCAGGTTATTGTGAGTTTTTTATTTTTCCCCCTCAAAGATTTCAGTTTGTTTTTCAATTGAAATGTTCACATTAAAGGTGGAAAATGCTCTGACATCATTTATCTTTGTCTCATTCTTTTACATCACAAGAACCTGACATTTTAACAGGGGAGTGTAGACTTTTTATATCCACTGTGTGTGTGTGTGTGTGTGTGTTCATACGTTAGTTTCAGAGGTGAGTTTTATAGCGATGCCTGCTGACTCTGGCAGATTCTCAGACTTCCTGGGGCACTATGGACAGCTGGGTATTGACCAGGAGCTGCATCACTTACCGGTCTGCCCTCCTGTGCCTCCCTCCCTCCCTCTGTCTGACTCTCTTTCTGAGAGTCTTAGCTGTGCGCTCCAACAGCAGCCATAAGCCCGACAAATTTCAGACACACTCCATTATCTAACGGAAACGGCACTGTAACAAATCCTGTGTACTGGCCATGGCCCGGGTTATCACGTCTGGCTGATTCCTGAGCCAATTTACCCTGCTCTGTTTTGATTGCAAGTGTGAGTATATATTTTGATGGAGATATGTGATGCTGTGTAGGGAGAGGATGTCCTGTCCTGGTTGTGACAGAGAAATGGACAAAGGAACTAACGTATCAGGGAAGCAGATGGCCCTCTCACCAGATTCTATCTCCATGCCAATTGGCTGAAATATAATGCCCCAGCCTGGTTAGCACACAGTCATGTGAAACCTACACCTCAGGCTTAAAGTCCAGTAACTGTCCAGTGAAAATCATGCTTTTAAAGGTTCTTCATATTCTTTCTTACACATTGTCTTACACATTGTTTCATTGACTTATTGTACGCTCAAAACAAATAGGATTTTGCTTTGAGCATACAGACAATCTACTGCACTGGAGTACAGCTCCATTCTTATACTCTCCAGTTAAGAATGTTCTATTTAAAATCAGGACAGGAATTCTAAAAGGTCGCTGGGCACGAACCAATACTCTAACCCAGACTCTAACCCAGACTCTAACCCAGACTCTAACCCAGACTCTAAACCAGACTCTAACCCAGACTCTAACCCAGACTCTGGGACCCTGCTTTAGAGTGGAGGAGTGGAGAAAGGGAGGGCCTCTTTTCTCATTCTTTTCTCCTTCCTCTCACTTCACCAGTATGTATCTGCTTATACAGTAGTCTTCCCAGACATTTTATATCAAAGGCATGCATGTACAATATTTATGTTTGATTTTGCTTATCCTTACCTTCTCACCATTTCAGGGCTGTTATTGTCTGACAGTGTCACATAGCTACTATTGGCTATTGCACCAACACAGGGCTGCTGTCACAAAGCTGATAGAGTAAAGATATTCCTGCAGTCCAAAATGGCACGGTATTTATAATAGACTACATTTGACCACATGGACCTACAAAACCAGACCCACGGAGAGATCAAATATCAAACGTGTTCTGTAGATGAAAGAACTCCACGGGACATCAGAAGCGCTATATCAGTAGCACATGTGATTTGAGAATACGCCTCAGCAGTACTGGATGAGGTTCCACTCCGTATGAATTGAAGGATAATTGAACGGGATCTGCCTTAAGGCATCAACCTCTGTTTAGACTATTGCCGACCACGTGTTATTAACAAGTCTTCTTTCACTACTGAATAAGGACAGCCGTGGTGAATGAATGTAGTAAAGGGCATAGCAGTCTGCATGCTTTGTTTATAAGAAGGGATGGAAAGGCGACGCAACAAGCAGGTCTGCTTTTTTCTGCAGTGCTGCTCCTATGCACTCCCTGTGTAGAATAATGTTTGGGGTGTGTTTTATATCAAACATCCAATCCCTAACGGAAAGAGAACTCTGACAGATAAAAAGGACTGCGTTGATTTGACGTTGCATCGAGTTATATCAGAAACGGGATATCATAGCTATAATTAGTATAGATAGTATTGGCATGCCCCCGTGTGGAAGTTAAAGCGAAGTGCAGAGCAGCTGTCCAGAATCTTAGTTCATTGGTGGTTTGTTTCCGTGGGACACGATTCAAGGTAACGCCACAACACTGATATTTCAGACAGTGCAGGTTTGTAAGTATTTCTGTGAAACGAACAGCTTTTATTATATCCCCTAAATCTCCTCTTATATTAGAGACGTGTTTTACAGTATTATGGGATGCTAAGTATACGCCTTTAGGAATCAAAATGTCTCTGAAAAAAAATCCTTAGCACTAGTCGGTTAGCACTAGCACACACTCAATGCAGGTGTAATTGACTTATTTTCTAGGAAAGTAATGTTCGCCAAGAAACTAGTTCTGGTCAAAGCGCATGCGTTGCGTTGTGTTGTGTAGATTCAGAGAGAGTGTATGTCCGCTTCAGTTAACAGTCAAATACGTTTGAGACTCTACCGGTCGCTACACACACAACCTAGGCATTTGTTTTTCTGTTTTCTGAATCCTGTTTTCTCTCTGCTTTTTGTGTTTTTTCTCTCTCCATCTTTCCTGCGATATCCTCCCTCTCCCGTCTTCCCTGTTGTCAGTGTCATGGTTCTCTCTGCAGCCAATTGGCACCTCCTGAGCAGATCGGCTGCCTGGGGACAGCTTCTCCTCAGGAATGGTTCCGTATACACCCCTGCCAGTGGTTTCCAGGAAGAGGAGATCAGGGAGAAACTTCTGGCTTTCCCTGGGGGGTCTGTGGACCTGGTGAAACAGGAGTCAGGCATTGCAGTACTTACGGTCAACCACCCTGCTCGCATGAACGCTTTCTCGGGTATGAAAGCAAAGCCCAACTTCTTTTTGATCTGTGTTGCGGTTGGCTAATCTGCTGCAATCCATCCAGGTTCAATACTACTCCGGTTCTCTTGTTTTTCCATCTCACCTGACTGAGTATTATTATTCTGTTGGTTTGTATTCCATACTGGCCTTTTGATTCTGATTATCAGGATTTTTGTGGGAAAAAGAGACTGGTCTTCAATTAATTGAGATGTGTTCAGTATGTAACACAGCAACAAAACTGTTTGCAACAAAACACCACAGTCAGTTTGTTTTTCTGCTTGTACGTTCCCATTTCACTCTGGCTCAAAGCGTTTCATCTGGTGAACCTGAACCTGTTCTCTTCAGGTTCTATGATGGTTGAGCTGGAGGAGAGGGTTTCTCAGCTGGAGGGCTGGATGGAGGGGAAAGGCCTCATCGTTCAAGGGGCTGCTGGGACATTCTGCTCTGGGTCAGACCTCACCGCTGTCCGGGCTATATCCAACCCTCAGGTCACTAATTGTTTCTCTCCTCTCTTTCTCTCTGTCCCTCGTCTCCCTCCCAGTCTTTTATTGGCACTCGTACCTCCATCCAATTTAGACTTTCTAAACAATGTGTCTTGTTTCAGGATGGGGTGAGGATGTGCATGTTCATGCAGAATGCCCTAACCCGGCTGTTACGGTAAGCGACACAGCATTGGAAAATGTCACCATTGTCAGGCAACAGGCTGATCCATGTGTGCTTCTGGGACAGGCTGCCTCTGTTCTCTGTAGCTCTGGTGGAGGGCAGGGCGCTGGGAGGAGGGGCGGAGCTCACCACTGCCTGTGACTTCAGGTATGTTACAAGACACATGCTTATTGCCATCTAGAATTGTCCATTTGTTCCAATAATTTCCGTACCCTGAAATACAGGCATTATGTACTATGTAACAAATCCGACAGGTGTGTCATATCAAAACAAACAGTGCTGTCCTTCCCCTGATAGGTTGATGGCACCAGGTAGTGTGATCCAATTTGTCCACAAACATATGGGTCTAGTGCCTGGCTGGGGCGGAGCCACCAGGCTGGTTCGGATTGTAGGCAGCCAGAATGCCTTGAGAATGCTGGGTGGTGCCTTGAAAGTGGACCCGGAAATGGGTTTACGGATTGGGCTGGCAGACGGTGTCCTGGAGGGCTCACAGGCTGGTGAAGAGTCTGGAGCCTGTGCCCTCCTCGAGGCGAAGCAGTGGCTGGGACGCTACACAGAGGGTCCAGCCCCGGTCATCAGAGCCATAAAGGCAGTGGTACAGTCTGGGAGGGAGCTCCCTCTGGAGGTGTCTCTGCGGGCGGAGAGGGACGTGTTCGGGTCTCTATGGGGAGGACCGGTTAACTTGCAGGCCCTGGTCAGCAAAGCCAAGCACAAGTGAACTAGCTAGTCTTTTGCGGCCAAACCAGTTTTCACACATGCTGTCGCCTTGCAGGCACTAACAGAGTGTAGTGTTTTAATGTTCTGGGAAATCTACAACAGCCAGACGTGGTTATGAACCAACAGACAAGACTGCTCTGGTGCGAGTGTAAATGGTCTGACCCAGACATGACACTCTGGGTGTGTGAGAACCAGTAGCTGATGGTGGATATATGTTGCTGTGGATGAAATTGGGACTGTTGGCAAACAATTATGTGGGACAATCTACAAGTAGTAACATTCTTTTTGTCACTTATATAGAAATGCATGTAAATGAGATACAAGTTGTTATGGTGACACTTGCAATTCAGTATTGATCGGGATGTTGTCTTGTTTATTGATGGAAAGGGATTAATCCAAAAATAACAACATTTATACGGACTCCAGTGGGATTAGGGTTAGGGTCAGATAATGTATTGATATGTGTCCTGTCACTTCCTCACCAACACGTTCAACAGGTTAACCTAATTTCAGAGTAGATTGTAATATAAAACTCTGAGCTCCTCCCGGGTGACCGAGCTTCTCACCCTATCTCTAAGGGATCGCCCAGCCACCCTGCGGAGAAAGCTCATTTCGGCCGCCTGTATCCGGGATCTTGTCCTTTCGGTCATGACCCAAAGCTCATGACCATAGGTGAGAGTAGGAACGTAGATTGACTGGTAAATCGAGAGCTTCGCCTTGCGGCTCAGCTCTTTCTTCACCACGACAGACCGATACATTGACTGCATTACTGCAGAAGCTGCACCGATCCATCTGTCAATCTCCCGTTCCATCCTTCCCTCACTCGTGAACAAGACCCCTAGATACTTAAACTCCTCCACTTGAGGCAGGCACTCTCCACCAACCTGAAGTGGGCAAGCCACCCTTTTCCGTCTGAGGTGGTCCTCAGTCGGAAAACAAAAGTCTACCACCTGGCAAAATGTATGTTAAACTACTTCCATCAACAAAAGTCCATTCACCCATTTACGTAAGAGATACACCTCGCTTTACCCCTGTCACAAAAATCGACCAGACATCCTTTATTTTACCTTTTTAAATGAACTGCATATCTTGCATGACTTAATACATAGTTTATCAAATTCACTTCAGGTTTATTTGTTTTACATACACCAAACAACATTGTTTCTTCCCAAATGTTCTTCCCAAAAACATCAGCCTCCCAATTATCTTTAATTAGACTTTTTAACTTATCATAAAAAGGTGGACAGACACCTGCAATACAAATATACATGGAGGAGATTGTCTACATCCCTCCCACAAACATCCCACATAATCGCAAACATCTTTATTAATCTGATGCAATATTACATTTGTCTATATCCCATTGTTACGTAACTGAAAATCATTATGTTCACCTTCAGTGCTATTGTACTTGACATTCAGTGTAGCCCAAATCTTTTTTGCATCCAAATTTGGAAAGGCTGCCCTCCAAACTTTCTCAGAAGCTGGCCTTTTTACAAGATTTAACAATAAGATCTTATAAAAGAGTTCCACAGTGCACCCAGAAAAGCTGATCCTTTTACCACTTTCCCCAATCAACAAATTTGGAAAAACAAATAAATCCACTCTCATCTCCCTTGCTAATTAATTCCGTCCAGACATTTGGCTCCTCTTGATTTAAAAAAAAAAAAAGTATATATTGCGCCTCTACTAGTGTCTTCATCACACTAACAAATGATTTCCACTATAGCCTGTAAGGGCAAAAACCCCAGAATGAACTCATAGGCAAAGTCCTTTATTTGTCTCAGACCTGCTCGCATAAATAAATCACTGTATAAAAATCTCCCATTACTCAGAATGTTGTGATTAAAAAAAACAGGTTGATTCATAACCAAATCTATGTGATTGCATTCATATGAAAAGTCTGGAAAGAAGTCGGCCCATGCCTCAAAAACCTCCCTATAAAACTCTGGAACATCCTTAAACATACACTTCCTCATGCTCATCAATAAGCTATTGTCTTCACATTCACCACTTTGATGCAAAAAAGCTCTCATAAAATGGTCCCACCCCTGGTCATCTCATCTTCATCCGCTTATCCGTATCAGGTCACGGGGGCAGCATCTCCAGCAGGGGACCCCAAACTTCCCTTTCCCGAGCCACATTTGCCAGCTCTGACTGGGGGATCCCGAGGTGTTCCCAGGCCAGTGTCGAAATATAATCTCTCCACCTGGTCCTGGGCCTACCCTGAGGTCTCCTCCCAGCTGGACGTGCCTGGAACACCTCCCCAGGGAGACGTCCTGGGGGCATCCTTACCAGATGCCAGAACCACCTCAACTGGCTCCTTTCGACGCAAAGGAGCAGCGGCTCTACTCCGAGTTCCTCACGGATGGCTGAGCTTCTCACCCTATCCCTAAGGGAGAAGCCAGCCACCCTTCTGAGAAAACAGCCGCTTGTACTCGCGATCTTGTTCTTTCGGTCATTACCCAGCCTTCATGACCATAGGTGAGGGTAGGAAGGAAAATTGACCGGTATATCGAGAGCTTTGCCTTCTGGCTCAGCTCTCTTTTCATCACAACGGTGCGGTAAAGCGAATGCAATACCGCCCCTGCTGCTCCGATTCTCCGACCAATCTCCCGCTCCATTGTCCCCTCACTCGCGAACAAGACCCCGAGATACTTGAACTCCTTTACTTGGGGTAATGCCTCATTCCCTACCCGGAGAAGGCACTCCATCGGTTTCCTGCTGAGAACCATGGCCTCAGATTTAGAGGTGCTAATCCTCATCCCAACCGCTTCGCACTCGGTGGCGGACGGTTTCCCAGAAACACCTTGGTGCTGACCGAAAGTCCTTCTCCATGGTTTCCCCAAACTCCTCCCACACCGCAGTTTTGCCTCTTTCACAGCAGAGGTCGCAGCCCTTCAGGTCTGTCGGTACACTGCAACCGTCTCCGGAGTCCTCAGATCCGATGACACGATCACAAAATCAATCATCGACCTTCGGCCTAGGGTGCTCTGGTACCACCTACACTTATGAGCATCCTTATGTTCGAACATGGTGTTCGTTATAGATAATCCATGACTAGCACAGAACTCTAACAACAAACGACCACTCGAGTTCAGATCAGGGAGGCTGTTCCTCCCTATCACGCCTCTCCAGGTGTCTCCATCATTGCCCACGTGTGCGTTGAAGTCCCCCAGCAATATTATGGAGTCCCCTACTGGAGCCCCATACAAGACCCTCCACCTTCCCCATGAACATTATTTCACACTTCTTCACATTAACCCTAGCACCTGAAGATTGCCCATAAATCTCTACACAGTCCATTATATTCTCAACATCCTTTTCATCTCTCACTGTACATGTAGTGCCTTCTAGAGAACAATCTCATACCAGGATTGTCCTCCCTCCATTCGTCCACTGAGTTGTTATAGTTCATCACCTGTAAAAGCACTGTCCTAGACCCATCAGGCTTAAACCTAGCACTGCTAGTGGCCTCCAAACGATCACACCATACATTAAAATACATTAAAAACAACAATACCATTCTCTGTACACAGGGAACCAGGCTTTAAAAATATGTCCCTCTTATCAGGCACAATATTTGGTGCATAAATGTGTGTACACAATTTCTTGAAATTGAAAGCAAACCACCAACAGTCTACCAATATCATCCACATACACTCGTTTAACATTCTGCCTCAAAGCATTCTTAATCAAAATCGCAACCCCACGTGCCCTCTCTGTCCCATGACTGACAAAAAGTAGGTATCGTCACCCTAATTTCTGCCATTCTAGAATCAGTCCAGTGTGTTTCTGGTAGGCAGACAATCTCTGCTTTAAGCGACAGCATAACCTGTTAAAATCTTACCATGCTTAATAACCTATTCATATTCAGTGAAGCAATACATACCATTGAACAGACAAGTAGGATCATGGGCCAGACCGTCATTAAGTCACAGTTCTCCTTTTCATCATCCGCACCACAGCCTTCTTCCTGCCTTTCCTCTTCCCGCCACTGGGTGTACGGGAACCTGCTCCTCCACACGCCTTAGTCCTTTCATCACCATCCATCTCCGCTTCTTCAAAATCATCGTCTTCAGAATTCTCGTCCTGCATCTCCAGTACCACCTCTCCCTCTTCCGTGCTTGGCGTCGCTACGTCACCCTCCCAAGCCGGTTGCTCTATCCGTCCATCATCTCGTATAATCGCTGAATCGAGACTCGCCCCAATTTCCCCAATACGCACTCATTTACGTAGTGTGCTTGCGCTCCACACCGATGGCATTTTAAATCAGGATATTCCCGCACTACATGCCCTGGCTGTAAGAAAATCCTCCACACCTTGATATGTCTGTCGTGCAGCACTCTAAAATAGTCAGCTTCCTCCAGGGTTTCAAATTCCGCGGCGTAGGGAAGTGATCTCACAGTCTCCGTGAACTTCACTTGACAGCGTCTCGTTCCCGTACCTGGCCGGTAGTTTCTCATTAGAGGAGAGACAGCATTCACCCCCCATTTCCATAGCTGGCTTAATACATATCGTCATCTGAAATATAAACGGGCAGGTTTATAAACGACACCATAACTTAAATGTCTTTGACATCACTCGACAGCCTCTCATTTTAAAGCCATCCATTAGTTTCTCCTTCCCCTTTGGATGCGACTTGGTTACTTCATATACTTCTTTCCCAATCAACAGTGTTTTTTTCAGATAATGTCTTGATGTGTCCTGTCACCTTTTTACCAACCCTTTCTACAGGTTAACCTCATTTCAGAGTAGATTGTAATATAAAATAAAAGAGAGGATTTCTGTCAAACACAGGGAAGGACTTTGCCCACATATTCATGGCAAGAGATTCTCCAAAAAAACCTCTAAAATAACAAAGGATCCAGTGGGAACCGAACCCCCATCCCCTGGGAATGAAGGCTCACAGCACAACCCCCTGACCTACCCAAGCATGAGTGCTGCAGGTTACACTTTCAACAGGTTAACCTCATTTATCCTCACTTTCTACAGGTTAACCTCAATATATCAAGCAAAACCAACTAACCTTCTTCTCTCCCAGTGGCTGGTCATACTCCTGATAATTACCTGTGATGGGCATAAGAGTTGCATTATTTAAAATAATATACAGTGAAGGTATTGGCCTGAACACGCTCAACATGACATGTAGCATTGACAGCAAATAGGTGCAATCTCAATGTAACATAACAACAAATAAATATATTAATTCTGAATTGAACTGTTTGTTGCCCAGTACATATTTACCACTCTTTACCAGCTTCTGATGGAAGTTGATAGACTCCAGGGATTTTTCTGTGGAGAAAACAGTGAGAGAAGATACTGACCAAACTATTTGCAAAACAATAATTTGTTTCATAAAGTAATCCAATGATGTGATTGGAAAATCCATAATAAAGGATTAATAAATGACAATTTTCAAAATAAAAAACATATTCTGAAAGTGCTTCTACTAGGCTTCTGCGATTTGTTTTAACCAACACATACATTACATGATACATGCCACAAACAGCTGAACACAGCTCATGCATTACATCATGTCAATGTGAGGTCTGTACCAGTCCATACTGAGGTAAATGTTTGAACCTTTTCTCATGCACAGAAACTCTGCGTTTTCTTAGTGGCCACAATGTCTGCGGTGAAGAGCTTTACTGAATGTATAAATGATGATTTGTCATTCCTGGGATTCCATAAATTACAGATCCAACCAGGTAAATTAATTAAATAGAATACATCCCAGGATGCTGTGCATGGTATATTCTCAATTTCTTCCTCCTGGCGTCCTCTCTCCTCGTCTCCAATCTCAAACTCCATTGGATGAGAAAGCCACGGGACCCTCCGCCATGAATTTATCGCGAGTGACTAAATGAGGGCGGTAGGACGATGAAATTGACGAAAACCCACAACCTAATCATCGCGAGACATGGAATGAGACGAGAGGTCGATTTGCACCAAATTTGAAAACGTGGAAGAACTCTCCCTCTCAAACATAGCTATTTAATTCCAAAGAGGGGAGGGTTTTTGTTCTCCATAATGCATGGCGGGTGATGCAGCACGATAGGTTCTTTAATGTTCACCATCATTACCTTTTAATTTCGTCTTTTGGCTGGAGGTGAGTAAACACTATTACCGCTACATTGATTGTATACTTGCAACTCAAGGTGAATGTGTCTTTGCCCCTAGCTATGGTAACATGTTGGTAAGACGTTCTACCATTTGGATAGCTAGCTAACTCAACAAATACCTTCTGGCAAGCTAGTTAACAAAGAAAAGGGAAATATAGTTGGTAACTTGCACTAAATGTATGCACGCATACTTGCATTCGTGCATCTTGCCTACATCAAAACATGCAATTGGTTTTGCTTCTTGAATCCAATTTCTCCAAGCTAGCCAGATAACTCAAATGTATCTGTCTCACCCTTGTTTTGATGAAAATGACGATAGTAATGAGGCTCTCTAGTGGTACCACGGTGTTTGTGGCCAAGCGCACTGCTACGCCTCTAGGTTTTGGCGGTAGGACTGAGGTTTGAGCGGGCGAATGGAAGCCATGGAGATATCCATGCAGGACATTTAAAACCAAGCGGGCGAGGGGATTTAAATGCCATTCAACTACTGCACGCGACATCATAGCAACTATGGAATTGTCTTCGCCGTTAGCTCGCTACGTAACCTTCTGGTCGTTTCGTCCCCTTGGTGTAACTCTCCCAACCTGCTTAAGCGTTTTTCCATTTTACATATTTTCATTTTAAAAAGTGAGTACATGTTATATTTTGCCTACTGGATTTGGCTAAAACGAGTGTAATTAACATTACTTCTAAGTTAATGTTAAATTCGTTATTTGGCTAATGAACCGACCATTATTGGACAAGCCATTTGTCTTTTTGACCACTTTGAAAACTGTGTTTATAAAAAATGGATAACTTTTTTTCCCCCACAGAATTGACAAAGCAGACCCCTGTCATTTTCTGAAGTGTTGCTGTTAATCTGAAAGAGAGGATGGAAAGCAGTTTCAGACCAGATGCCCATTTCCAGAGCTCCAAAGAACTGCAATATGGATCTTGTCATGACAGTGGATATCAGGAAGGTGGTTATAGCCCTAAACTTGACAGTGGAGTTAAATATAAGCCCTCAAAGTCCTTTTCTTCAGATTGGTTTTATGAAATGCCAAAAGAGAACCTTTTGCAAAGATGTGAACCGCTCTTGTCACCCAAAAAGAATAAACAGAAGGAGCTTGTCAGGAGTCAACACAAAGACATCTTGAAGGAGCAGCCATTACAGAACAGCTGGTGTGACACTCCTAAATTATCTAAGAGAGAGATATCTCTGAGACGACGTCTCTTAATGTCTAAGTCCACAACAGAGGGTAAAACTTTGGACAACACCACTACAAATATCAAAACAACTCTCTCTTCAGTGAACATGAGATCTGAGCATGGCTCCAATGTAGTATTTGACTCTCCGGAGGCCTTTTCTATTGGAGCCTCGGCTACAAGCACTTTAAAACAGGAAGACCTGCTCCTGTCCGGTAGGAAACGGCGCTTCCTCTTCTCTCATGTAAAAACCTCAACACTTGATGAGGATAAATGCAATGTGGCCCCTCTCTCTGAGAAAAGCCTCTCTGGGGCATCGCTCACAGACGATCTGGACGAGAGCATCATCTCTTCAGATCACCTTATAACTGAGATACTGGAGACACCTAGCTACTGTAGGTTAGCGCTCTCCGCGAAGGAGAACTTCCAAACTCCAGTCAACCACCGCATAGCAGCTAATCTCTCAGACAGCCTGAGTACGCCGTCTTTCACCCCTACCAAGCCCCACCATGACAGCTCTATCTTGGAGGACAGCGGCTTCAGCTCCCTGGCTATGGATAAATCCCAGGACTCCTCTGTGGACCAGGATGGTTCGTTCCAGGAGCTGCTGCTTTCCTCAGGCGGGTCCAGTGGCAAGGAGATCTCTGTTAGGGTGACTGAGATGACAAAGAGGAGGTAGGCCTGGATTGCTTTTGGCTTCCACTGCTCCAGAACAGTGTTTCTCAATTCAAGTTCTCCCAAATGTTTCTGTTTAGCACTTTAAAGCTTGTATGTTGCTTTTTTTTTAAAAATATATAACTAATTCTTGTAATCCTTACATTGTCAGTTGTACTTGTAATTCAGTGTGCTATTATAATGATGTTTAAATCATCAATCCATTATGTCAGATCTAGGCTGGAGCGCCAGTGTCGCCTCTCCACCCTCCGAGAGGGAGGTTCCCAATCAGAGGAGGGGGACCGTGTTGCGAAGCCTCAGACTGCCCGCCCGGCTTTGCCCCAAGCCCAAGAGAAGAACCCCGTAGCCGAGGAGCAGCCGCTCCATGTCCTCTCCAAGGAGGATGAGGTCTTCCTGGACGGAACTCCGCTGAAAACGGCCACGGATAAGCTGGAGGACCTGTTTCTGACCCCGGCTCTGCAGATGGTCTGCGCCTTCTCCCAGAGGACCTCTAAGATGCTGCTGGAGCAGACTAGCCTTGAGGAGCTGCTGAAAGCCTCGGAACAGGATGCCCTCAGAACCACCATGCCCTTGGCTGGGCTGATTGGCAGAAAGATGGGCATGGGAAAGGTTGACATATTTTCTGAGCTGGACAAGAGGAACCTTCGACACATCCTGGTGATGGTACTCAATCATCTGGCCCCAGAAGACATCTATAGGTGAGGGTTTTGAATGTGTAGTGAATGTTGTCATTTCCAATATAGACCCATCTGTACACGCAAATGTTTGTGGATTTGCCCAAAATCGGTAAACGAAGGACTGGCAAAATGGAAAATGTCATTCTGCCACAATTTGAGAACAACAGCAGATAGCCTTGTGGTTAGGGCATTGGGTTGCTAACCGAAAGTTTTCCGGTTGGAATCACAAAGGTGACATGGTGAAACACCTGCCGTTGAACCCTTAAGTAAGGCACTTAACTCCAACTGGTCTTGTAAGTCATTTTGGAAATATGTAAATGTCTTGACCTTGTATGTTGTGCTCTACAGGGTTGGTCTGGTATCCAATAGCTGGAATGAGATAATATCACAAAACAAGATGTCAAGCCGTAAGAGGAGACAGTACCTGAAGGACGTTAAGGCATCGCTGGAGGTGAGGTCACTGCTTCGGCGTCAGAGTTCATGTGAATGACCACCACCTTTCTCAGAACTCTGATCTACGATCTGGTTCGGGCCAAAATTATTGTATGGACAGATTTTTATATCAACACTCATAGAGGCACTTGGTGGATATAGGCCCTAGTACTCGCCTGCCATATTGACTATCATTGTGGTAGGAAAGGCTCAACGGATCCTTGATCAGCACTCCTCTGAGACTGTAAACGCTGACCCAGATTGTCTCCTTAACGTACATGGCTATTGACACTCCTCCCTTCCCATGTGGTGCTCAGCTTGGCAGTTCAGCCCACGTTCCTGACGCAGAGACCCGGTTGAACCTGTCGAGTCGGTCTGCTCTGCGTTCCGTCCAGGCCCAGTCCAGGACCCCAAGTTATACCATGCTGACCCCCCAGTCAGCCACCGGAACCAGCACTTTAACCCCAATCCAGCGCAGTTCAGCCAGCAGACAGGATGCGTTCATACAGGTGTGTGGTTGAGTATATGTCCTAGTCCAATTACTAATAGTCCTAGTACAATAATGCACAGCAGCGTTCTAGATTGCAGAACTGTCGGATTTGACTCTTTACAAGTCCTGGCCCTACTCAAGCAGACAACACAATCAAATGAGTAGGACACTCGTAGTGGAGACGTGTTTGTAGGGAAATGCGTGGAGGTATACGATTGTGGGTTACACCTTGGTTATTGGCTCCAGGTCAGTGTAGCTATGTCAAAATGGTACACCAGAGTACTGCGTCCGTCTTCGGGTCAAAAACCTAAACCCTAGTCCACACAGACTGTTTTTGTGGTAGCTTCATTAATCCCATATCTTTTAGGTAGTAAAGACACAGGTTTATGGCCTTGATAAATGAGAAGGCAGCATTTTAATATGAATTTTAAAGAACTTACATTTGGCACATGAAGGGGATTTTGTACTGATGTCAAACTTTGTCGAACTTTCAAACTTTGTGTATCCCTGTAGAGAAGAACACCAGCTCTAATCGGTCATCTTCTCTGGTTGTAGGTAGCCAAAACCCTCTTCAGTGATGAATGTCTGAGGCCCTGCCCGCGCTGCCAGCAGCCAGCACGGTGTCACTCTGTGAAGGGAGAAGGCGCCTGCAGCCGGGTCGACTGCGGCTTCCGGTTTTGTACTGGGTGCCTTTGTGCCTTCCACGGATCCAAGGAGTGTGCTAGCTTGTCGGCCAAGCGGCGTGGCAAGAAGGACCTGCTTCCTGGTAGTGCTCAGAGCAAACGCAACGTCCGAAGATTGTGAATGTGTGTTTATGCATTTGGTTGTATGTTTCTTTTAAATTGTTTTATTTTTTTGTTTTTTAATTATGTACCTGAGCGAGGTAGGTCCAGTAGAATTGATCAAAGTTATGAAATGGCTACTGGATGCTCTGCTGATCCTTGCACATTCAGCAATGTACAGAAAGCCCCTGCCCCGACTAAGCTGTGTTCTGAACTTGATTTTCGTGGTTTTATGTCTGTGTATATAACTGTATATTTACTTTTACATCTGACTGCTTTTATAGATCATTTTAATAAAAGTTTCTTTTACATATTTATCTTATGTCTTTTGTTATGCTTGTGAAAAATTACAATGGTACAAGCACTCTCTGTAAGAGCCTCTGCTGTTGGTCAGCTGTTACAACCACTGTATCCAGGTAGTTTGTAAGCCAATTGCGCCATCTTCTGGTTAAAGCCTTGTACTTGGCTGCGCTCATTCCAGTTTAGGGGGAATAAAGTCCTTAATCCTTAACATTCAAAACTTGGTGTCAAAGTACACTACTATTACAGTTAATAATCCTAACTTTCTGTGAAATGAAACTTTTCTATGCACTATAGTAGTTGAATTGGTAGACGGTAACTCCCGTTAATGTTTGCTCACTCGGCGGCGTTAAGGCTTTTACTAACATTGTTCCTCCGCTATGTGATTGAGTTCACTTCCATAGCAACCTGTGTATGTAATTACAGCGAACTTCAGTGACGGCTGCCGGGAGTTGTTCAGGCACAGGACAAAGCCCCTGGCTGGTATTTATGGGTGACTATTGTATTACGTAAAAGTAAATAATGCGGGGAAAGACTACAACAGGTAAGTTCGACATTTAGAAAAGCTATAACAGCTTTTTAAAACTTGTATGCCCCGTGTTGAGAATAAGAGGTCGATTTTTTTCTTTCCTAGAGCCACCTTGCCTTAACAGCGATAATTTTGTGAGTAACGTATTCAATAATAAACGTGTGCTATTTGTACACGTATTCTTTTTATTTAAGGGTATGCTTTGAATGTCAGGAAGTAAAATTCCCATCAAACACTTGACTATTCTCTGCTACTGTGTTCTATGTCCCCAGGAAGACTGTCTGGTTTCTGATGATGTCCTGGTGCATTTTTTTAACGAGTTCCTCAGTCTACCGGTAACCGTTAATCATGTTATGAACTTTAAAGGAAACTAAAGCTCGTTTTCGCTTCGGAAAAAAGCTTTCAAAATTCAGACGTGTTTGGAAATGCAATTGCTTTATTTTACTGCCTTATATTTGAACTTATTTTGAGAATGGCGTATACGGTTCCTGTACCAATCCATTTATAATTCCCCAATTGGTTTTAATGTACATTTTCCTTCCAACCCAGTCGTTCCCCGAGTCTGTGCAGTACAATAAAGAGACCGGTGTATTTGAGGTGGTCAGTGACGGAGCAGAAGCTGTGTATCAGAAGATCAGGTCAGCCCTGCGTCTCTGTCAGTCGCAACATCTCAATGATCACGTGGAGTTGGCGCTGAGACCCATGGTGGACAACAAATACACTGTCCTTGTAAGTTCGTTCACGTGAATTCAAGTTGATCCATGACAGCGGAAGGAGTTTATTCTGAAATGTCGTTACGCCAGTTTTGGTGCCATTGTTGTCATACGAATAACCTGAACATTGTTCTGAATGTCTTTAGTGCTTGGACAGAGAACAGGGAGTGAAGTGGATCATTAAAGAAAGACTGCCCTTGTTTATTCGAAGTGACTGCTACTTCGAGTACAGGTACTCCTTTGTTTTGTGTTATTGTTTGGTAGCCTCCACTGCTTTCCTTCCTGATAGTGGCATCTGAGAAATTTTCATTTCTGTCATGTTTTTTACTTGACCTGCTTATCTCCACTGTGGCTCTCTATTTACTTGTTGTGAAGAGTTGGACTGCTTGATTTCTCTTTCCTGACTCTGCCCCATTCTGTAACACAATTAAAAGGGTGAAATAAATCAGATTTGATGGATCTTTGTTTGTTTAAATTTGCTTGAATTATGGATTGATATGTTTACTGGTTAACTGTCTTTCCAAGATTAGCAAAGCTGCTTTCTCAGTGGGTCCCTGTGGGCTTGACCCAGAAGAAGAGTGGGTCCTCAGCCCAACAGCATCTCTCTGTCCCTTCTGAGTCTGTCTCTCCTTCCCCGGGGCCTGAAGAGAGAGAGACGCTGTTACAGGACATTTATGTTTCACTCGGCCAGGTCAGCATATCCTGGTTATTCATAGAGATTACACACCTGAGAATAAACTCACTCTTTATTAATATAAATAAATGTTTTTACTTTTCCGTTATTTCATTTTGTCAGTTGAGAAGACATTTTTATTTACATTGTAGACCTGGAAAAGCTGCCAAGACAACAAAAAAAACCATGTATATTTGGTAAAAAACAAACAGTATAAATAAGGGAACACCAAATTACATTAAATACTGTGAAACACATACTAATAGGTTTGATGGGGCTTTCATTTGACAGCAGCTTGTTTACTTTTTTATAAAGTGTGATTTGCAGTTTCTTCCGGTAACTTTCACCAGCACACTAAAATGAATGGAACGGTGCGGCAGTAGTTGTGGTCATGTGATTAATGAACACTGTCCCTCGATGTGTGGTCTGTTGTCAGGCCTCAGTAACAGACATGTTCACTATCACCAAGGACATTGACAGAATGCAGCTTCCTGCTGGGACCCAGTCAGTGGTCACCCCAGTGGGTTCCCTTGGCCTGGGAGAATCACTGTCCAGATGCCACAGTCTCCACACTCTGACCTGCCTGAGTAACAGCCCAGCGTTCCCTCAGTCTGGCCTCCAGAGTCCTGCTGCCAGCCTCACTTTGGCTGGAGACTGTAAGTTTTTGCCTGATGTTTTGCTAGTGTCACACACAAGCTAACATCACCCTCTGTTTTAAGATGACGTTAGGAATCAATGGCTCTGTCCCATATGGAACCCTATTTTATTTAGTGAACTAATTAACAACCAGAAGGTATGTCCCAAGTGACCTGGTGGGTAGGGCGATGTGCATCAAAGCAGAACGCCTTGGTTTTGAACAAGACTTGCCGCAATCTTCAACTTTCCTGGATCCGTTAGGATGAGACATGGCTGTTGATGGAATTGGAAATGATGATCTGAGGAAGACAGAAAAGTATAAATAAATATATATAAGTTGACTTTAATATATTTGTGACATCTTCTAACAGTAGTCTGTTTCTCATGGAGCAGGTTTCCAGGCTGATATCCATACAGAGGTGACATCGTCTGGACAAGAGGAACAGAGGGGTCTGATCTCAGCCAGCTCCTCCTGCATCCCTGACTCAGACTCCTGCGCTCTCTCCTCTCCTCCCTCCTCTGTGGTCACAGACGTACCTCTTTGCTCCTCAGTGCTAGATTGGGAGAGCAGGCAGGAGGCCCAACGGCCAGATCAGGAGACAAGGGTCCACCTCCCTGAGACAGGAACTGTTGAGGGGCCTTATGTAAACTACAACCCCCAGAGTCCCTCTCGCAGCAGTCCAGTAACACAACTAGCTGACCTGCTGGTAGAGCGAGGACTGAGAGACAGTGAGACAGACATGGACTACAGCAGCACCTCTCCCAGCTCCAGCCGTCAGGAGAAGACCTGTGGTCTAGGGGCAACTACCAACCACTGCAGACTGATGAGGGAGAAGGGGATCGGGTCTTCACATCTGGATACCGACCCAGACCTTGGGTTCTACGATGACACTGGCAGTATCCATGATGGTAGACCAGAGAGACACGGCCTTGAGGAGTTCAAAGAGTTCTTAAAGGGAAGTCCAGGGGAGAAGCTGTTGAATCTGTGGGTGGATGTAGAGAGACTCAAAACCCTGGCGGAAAACAAGAGGAAAATCAGGTATTTATATGTATACACATTCCATTCCACCTTATCCTTCACCTAACTGTAAACCATAAACTTCACCCCTAGCCCTTCACTGAAGACTAGAGCCTGAGATAACAATGACCTTTTCTCTTAACTGACAACATGGACTGAGCTGTCCTTAGTGAGTGTGTGATTGGTTGTGACAGGCATTTGGAACAGATGCGTAGCCAATACCTGCTGAGCAGTGGCCGGAGTCGTCTGAGTGGTGAAACTCTCACCAGACTGGGTCTTTCTACCTCCTACTGCTGGGGAGAGGGCAGACTTCTGGAAGTACAGCCCCACCTCGCTGAGGCGCTGATCAGCTACTGGTGAGTGGAATGACACTCTAGGTCATTCAGTTTAAGTGGTCCCCAAATCTCTCCTCTGGGGGTTCCAGAAATGTCATTATATTTCTCCAGCCTTGAACTAGCTCACTGGATTCACCTAGTCGAGGGCTTGGTGAAGGTGGGATATTTCTGTAATAGATTACATTTACGTCAAGGTGTAAAACCACAGATCCTCACTGTGTACTCTGTAGTTACTTGTAGTATTTGGATGAAGTACAACAATGCATTCTAATGGTCTATGTTATCAAGTTATTCTTACCAAAATATATACCTCATACATCTTGACCTGACGTAGTATAGATATGAATACATACAATTTGAGATAAATACACCTTATCTGTTTGTGTGTGTGGTAATGTTCTCCTGAGCTGAGCTGTGTTGTGTCGCAGGGGTCAGAGGTTCAGGCTAAGCCAGTCTAACCCCAAGGAAAGGGCTAGAGACTCCGACGTAATGTCCCCGTGGGGTAAGAGACAGCTCCACCCCCTCTCCGGGGTCAACCCTTGCTACTTCACCCTCCACCCGCTCCGCCCGCTCCGCCCTCACAGTGGTCGACCCACGGACAGGAGCCCAGCTCATTCACAGGTATTGAGACGCATCTTTTCTTACTGATAAGGGTTAGAGGTGGTCCATGTGAAACGTTGCACTCAAAGTACGTTAGTTGTTTCCCTTTTCACTGCAACGGCTGCAGTTACTTTGAGTGATGCTGTCCAGTGACAGGCCGATGCTTTGTCCAGTGACAGGCCGATGCTTTGTCCAGTGACAGACCGATGCTTTGTCCAGTGACAGACCGATGCTTTGTCCAGTGACAGACAGTTGTCAAGGTTTTCAGAGGGTCCCTTGTTAGGCTCCAGTATGGGGGGGTCCCAGGGGAGGTTTGGGGTGAGTACGGTTACATAAGAGGTGGTGAGTTCTCCGGTGTGTTTCCCCGTAGCCTGGCTATGGCAGCAGCAGTCCTGATGTAGGAAATCTGAGGAGGGACAGGATGCTACAGGCTCTGCATGTTGACTCCAAGGCCGGCTTCTACTTTACACAATACTGTGAACGCTCCGGAAATCAGGTACCAACCCCTCTCTCTTTATCCCTCTCTCTCTGTGTATCCATCTTCCTCCCCTATCTCTCTCTCTCCTTATACCCCCACCTCTCTCTCTCTCTCTCTCTCTCTGTACTTCTTGCTGTTTGTATTGTTTAACAGAAGTGTGAAGGTTTTGTTTTCTTGTGTGTTGTCAGTTGTGGGAGAATGCCATCCACTTCTGGTTTGATCTGCAGCAGTACCACCTACTATTCTACCATGATGGACTGGATCCCTACAGGGTACAGAGACAGGCTCAGGTAAGACGGGATCCCTACAGGGTACAGAGACAGGCTCAGGTAAGACAGGATCCCTACAGGGTACAGAGACAGGCTCAGGTTAGCCTGGATCCCAGGTTAGAGACGGGCTCAGGTTAGCCTGGATCCCAGGTTAGAGACGGGCTCAGGTTAGCCTGGATCCCAGGTTAGAGACGGGCTCAGGTTAGCCTGGATCCCAGGTTAGAGACGGGCTCAGGTTAGCCTGGATCCCAGGTTAGAGACGGGATCAGGTTAGCCTGGATCCCAGGTTAGAGACGGGCTCAGGTTAGCCTGGATCCCTACAGGGTACAGAGACAGGCTCAGGTTAGCCTGGATCCCGGGTTAGAGACAGGCTCAGGTTAGCCTGGATCCCAGGTTAGAGACAGGCCCAGGTAAGACTGGATCCCAGAGTGGATGCCAGTAAACCCAGAAATCCATGTTCCCTAATGCCTAACCCAAAATCATTCTGAAACCTGAACGAAACCCCAATTCAGACACTATTCCCAGTGGTATGTCTTTCCCAAAACCTGACCCCTAAGCAGGAAACCAATATATTCCTGGTGGGGGCATGGTACCCCTGATCCACCACATGTGGTTTACTACTGAATGTCTGTCTGAGACTTTTTCATTGCAGTTGTTTAAGGGATGTCAATATAAAGACATAAGCGATTGCCAGTCAAACACGTTCAGCGTGTCTCTTTACTCACAGACCAATCAGACCCACCACGTTCTGAGGCCATTCGCGACAATAGTGTTGACTGAGTCAAATGAGATGGACCTATTATTTGCTAGTGATGATGATGTTCTGACCCGTTGGTTGTGGCTCCTTCCAGTTGCTCTACTCAACATATGTGTGCAGTGACGCCCGGTGCAGCGTTGATGTGGAGGAGGAGGTCAGGAGGAGGGTGTACGCCTGTCTCACTCCCCCCTTTGAGGAGCTGTTTGACGCGGTGGAGGAGTACTCCCTAACCCTCCTCATGGAGCCTTGGACCCAGCTCACCACCACGGACACACTGACCCACCAGGGGGTATGTCCCCTTCTCTACAGCCCTCCTCGAGACGCGCTTCGGGGGTATATCACCGTGTGCATGTGCACACGGCACGTTTCTAAAACATTGGGGCTGTCGGCGTTCGTATCCCAAGGTCTCAGCAAGGCTCCACAACGCCTCAAACTGCCACCGCCTTCAAATGAATAGACGCAGAGCTGCATGTGTCGGGAATTCTGCTGGTCCGTCCCAACTCTGCCTGGGTCCTCTGGGTGGCACTGCAGCCAGTGTCCTGTTCGTGGTGATTCACAAGGTGTGGCAATTGGTTAATCTGATGTTGTGGTTCATCGATGCTCTGTTCTGTTAGGTGGGCGTTTGGGAGAGGTCTCAGGAGGTGGAGTCAGAGCAGTACAGACGGCTGCAGCGACTTTATGAGGAGTCCACCTGCAGACTGGAACAGGTCAGGACACAACGCACAGCTCAGACACTCATCAATACCACACTGGATGTGTTAACGCACAGCTCAGACACTCATCAATACCACACTGGATGTGTTAACGCACAGCTCAGACACCCATCAATACCACACTGGATGTGTTAACGCACAGCTCAGACACCCATCAATACCACACTGGACATGTTAAACAGTTTACACAGCCATGGTTACATGGAACTCTGATTCCTGAGGTCACTCAAGCCACCAATAAAAAATATTTAAAATATTATAAAACAACAACTAGTATCACAAAAGGGACTTTAAAGAAACATGCAAACACTGTCTTATTATTTATTATATATTTTTTGTTCCATTTTGTTTTAAAGAATTTGATTCTCTCTCTCTCTGTCTTGCCTTGTGTCTGTCTGTCTCTCTGTGTCTCTGCCTTGTCTTGTGTCTGTCTGTCTCTCTGTGTATCTGCCTTGTCTTGTGTCTGTCTGTCTCTCTGTGTATCTGCCTTGCCTCTGTCTGTCTCTCTGTGTCTCTGCCTTGTGTCTGTCTGTCTCTCTGTGTCTCTGCCTTGTCTTGTGTCTGTCTGTCTCTCTGCCTTGCCTTGAGTCTGTCTGTCTCTCTGTGTCTCTGCCTTGCCTTGTGTCTGTCTGTCTCTCCGTGTCTCTGCCTTGCCTTGTGTCTGTCTCTCCGTGTCTCTGCCTTGTCTTGTGTCTGTCTGTCTGTCTGTGTCTCTGCCTTGTCTTGTCTGTCTGTCTCTCTGTGTATCTGTCTTGTCTGTCTGTCTCTCTGTGTATCTGCCTTGTGTCTGTCTGTCTCTCTGTGTCTCTGCCTTGCCTTGTCTGTCTGTCTCTCTGTGTCTCTGCCTTGCCTTGTGTCTGTCTGTCTCTCCGTGTCTCTGCCTTGCCTTGTGTCTGTCTGTCTCTCCGTGTCTCTGCCTTGTGTCTGTCTGTCTCTCTGTGTCTCTGCCTTGTCTTGTGTCTGTCTATCTCTCTGCCTTGCCTTGTGTCTGTCTGTCTCGCTGTGTCTCTGCCTTGCCTTGTGTCTGTCTGTCTCTCTGTGTCTCTGCCTTGTCTTTATGTCTGTCTGTCTCTCCGTGTCTCTGCCTTGACTTGTCTGTCTGTCTCTCCGTGTCTCTGCCTTGTGTCTGTCTGTCTCTCTGTGTCTCTGCCTTGTCTTGTGTCTGTCTGTCTGTCTCTCTGCCTTGCCTTGTGTCTGTCTCTCTGAGTCTCTGCCTTGCCTTGTCTGTCTGTCTCTCTGTGTCTCTGCCTTGTCTTGTGTCTTGTTTCTGTCTCTGTGTTCAGCGTGCTGCTGCCGGGGCCTGCAGGCCCCCTCCTCCACCACTAGAGGTCCCCAGGTCTCCAGCTCTGTGGGCAGCGGTAGCAGAGCGTTTCAGGGGCTACAGGCTGGGCTCTCTGTTGAGACACCATGTGGAGCTGCAGCACTTCACCTCCTTCCTACAGCACAACAAGGCCAGGTGACCTACCTCCATGACTGATTATGACAGAGCTCCCTGCTGGGTCTTTGCCACTCGCACTCTGAGGAGTCAGTAGTCCAGGATGACGTGTCAAATGACATAACATCACACATTGTCTTGACTCGCACAGTGGGTTTAATCTACCGTGGTCAGTAGTATAAAACCGGGAGATCATGGCTGGTTTGAGGCCATGGTATATTTCTCAAACAGAGATTTTGACATGTCCCAGAAGAAATACGGGTTAATATATTCAGTTTCCCCGTGCTCTGGGAAGCTAACCACCTTTAGGTTACTGGTCAACTGCTTTGCTACCTGCCATCCCATAATCAGCCGTTGTAGTAGACCACTGATGTTTTATTGTGTGTGTGTGTGTGTGTGTGTGTGTGTCTACAGTGTGCACTTGGAGTGCTGGCTAGACCTAGAACATTTCAGGAGGATCCCCCATAAAGACACGGCTGTGAGAGAGGATGGCTCTAAACTCATCAAGGACAAATACCTCAGCAGGAAATACTTCTTTGGTCCTGAAAGCCCTGCCACCAGAGAGCAGCAGGATGATGTAACGTGACTGCGTGTGTGTGTGTGTGTGTGTGTGTGTGTGTGTGCGTGTGTGTGGTTTAGGTGAAAACCTTGGAGCTCCATTAGGCTATTCTAAGAGGGTGAGGGTGGGAGGGGGGGGAGAGAGAGAGGGAAAGAGGGAGGAAGTGGGTGGGTTGGGGAGGGAGAGGGTGGGAGAGAGGGAGGAAGTGGGTTGGTTGGTGTGTGATGGCATTTCTATTTTTGAGCCGCTGCTTTATTTTTGATTCCACATTGTCACATGCTTTCAACTTCTAACCTGATATAGAAAAAACACACACACACACACACTGGGGCCATCTACCCACCTGTGCCCATTGGTTGCCAGACTGCGGTTGTATATCTTGTTGTCTCTGCGTGCGTGCGTGCGTCTAGGTGATGCGACTTGCGGGTGGCTGGGGCAGGCTGCTCCATGAGCGCCTTTGTGGCCCTGTTCTTCTGGAGGTTCAGAACATCGTCAGGAGCCATATTGAATCAAGATGGCTGCCACTCTTCCTGGCTACACCAGCATTTACTGAGAGACAACAGCCAACAGTCAAGGTGGGTCTGACGCTGAGGTCAATGTCATACCACTTCATTTATCCTCTCAAGGTTTAATTTCGTTTTCTTAGTAACGCACGATACAAAAATGTTCATGGCTATCTTCAAACTGTTAAAATATAAATTACAATCTAGATACATGAAAAAAGAAAATGTTACATTGCATTTTTGGCATTTCAGGACAAAGTACGAATGACAATAGGAAGAGAGTGTGTGCTCATATAGTAGTAGGTGAAAAACGAACCCATACTTCAGAGGTACATGTGAAACAGGCTGCAGGCACTGGAACCAAGCTAGTCCAAATCAAATGACAGAATCTGTACACAAATTGAGACTATCCAGATACCATGGCAACGTGGTCTTCAAAATCCCGCCCAAGATAAGATTGCGTTACTACCTCAACGAGGCTGGTCAGATTTGCAATCACACCGCCCGGCGCCTTGGAGAGCTACCGTGGAACCCTGATCTCTGCCATGTGAAACCTCTGAATTCAGCTCCTGTTCGAACTGGCTCTCACCTTACCATGTCAGAGGTGCCAACAGTGGCCACTCACTGCGGTTGTCTTGTCAACTGAGTGATCAAGTGTTGTGGTTTTTTTGGGACATTCCTATCGCTGTCATTATTAATGAGATGGAGGGGGGGGGTGGATAGAGGAGGGGAGGGGAGGGATGGAGGGACGTAGTTACTCTGAAGACACCAGCAGTGTCATGCTTTAAGTATCTGTGTCTGTCTAACACTGCCTATTGTTAAGTGTGACCAGTTTAGTACTAGTAGATCCTGTGTTCAGTCTGTTGTTCAGTTAGATTAGTTAACATAGCACTCATGCCTCCTGTGTTCAGTCAATTGTTCACTTAGCACTAGTAGCGCCTGTGTTCAGTCTATTGTTCAGTTAAAACTAGTAGCTGTGTGTTTGGTCCATAACTGTGGATCTGTTGTGATCATTCAGCATCAGGGTGAAGACGGACCGTTGGACCGGGTCTACCAGCGACACAGGAAGAGGACAGAAAGGTGGAAGGTATGTCTCTGATCCTCTGTTAGGTAGCTGGGCATTAGTAACGTGTAGGTCGGGTTTCCGCAGACCCAGATTCATCATAATCCTCAAATAAGGAGACTCTGTGCCAGTTCTGCGCACACAGATAAAGCCTAGTCCTGAGCAATAAAAAAACAAACATCCAGCTCAATGATTGGTCCATGGCTACAGGAGTCATCCACGGATAACTTTCTTTCTGCCCACAGCAGTTGGAGGGGACGTGGATGACATCTGCGGGGGGGATCTTGGCTTTCCGCCAGGCCCTGCTCAACCCTGTCACATGTCACCAGTTCCGGCGCTTTGTGTCTCTGAAGGGGGACTTCCTGGAGAATGACGTCCTGTTCTGGCTGGAGGTGCAGAGGTACAAGGTAAGGCAGAACTGAGTCTGACTGACTATTATGGTATAAAGAGGGGTATATGAGACAGCTGTTATCTCTGTGCTGAAATTAAACAGGAAACCTTCTGTACGTCTAGGAAGTCCTCTTGAATTAATAACTGAATGGCTGGTTTCTTCCCTCTCCAGGATCTTTGCCACTCCCACTGTGACGAGACAGTTGTCCAGGATAAGGTGTCAATCATCATCAGCTGTTTCATCCAGTCCTCGATTCCGCCGGCCCTGCAGATAGACATCCCCCCTGAGCAGGCCAAGAACATTCTGGAGAAGAGGACAGAGTTGGGGCCCTACATCTTCAGAGAGGCACAGGTACAACACACACAGACAGGCTACTGAGGGAGGACAGACAGGTATACGCACAGACAGGTTACTGAGGGAGGACAGACAGGTATACGCACAGACAGGCTGCTGAGGGAGGACAGACAGGTATACGCACAGACAGGTTACTGAGGGAGGACAGACAGGTATACGCACAGACAGGTTACTGAGGGAGGACAGACGGGTATATGCACAGACAGCCCACTGAGGAAGGACAGACAGGTATATACACAGACACTCTACTGAGGAAGGACAGACAGGTACAACACACACACAGGTCACTGAGGAAGGACAGACAGGTACAACACACACACAGGCCACTGAAGAAGGACAGACAGGTACAACACACACACAGGCCACTGAGGAAGGACAGACAGGTACAACACACACACACAGGTCACTGAGGAAGGACAGACAGGTACAACACACACACAGGTCACTGAGGAAGGACAGACAGGTACAACACACACACAGGCAACTGAGGAAGGACAGACAGGTACAACACACACACAGGCCACTGAGGAAGGACAGACAGGTACAACACACACACGGGTCACTGAGGAAGGACAGACAGGTACAACACACACACAGGTCACTGAAGAAGGACAGACAGGTACAACACACACACAGGTCACTGAGGAAGGACAGACAGGTACAACACACACACAGGCCACTGAGGAAGGACAGACAGGTACAACACACACACAGGCCACTGAGGAAGGACAGACAGGTACAACACACACACAGGTCACTGAAGAAGGACAGACAGGTACAACACACACACAGGTCACTGAGGAAGTAGGTGTTAGCAGGGATTCTGTATATTGCCCTTCTTTCTTTCTCTGTCTGTGTCTCTGTGTCTGTCTGTCGGTCAGATGTGTGTGTTCAGTGAGCTGCTGAAGCTGTGGCCAGAGTTCCTGTTGTTTAGAAGCAGTGTGGCGGAGGAGGAGGTGCTGCCTGAGCTAGAGAACAGGAGACTCCAACAGAGAGCCAGGCTGCAGCGCCACAGGAGGCGAGAGGAGGAGAATAGAGCCCAGGAGGAGGTAGAGAGGTTTCCAGAGGGGGAGACTGTGACCGGGGTGGAGCAGAAACAAAAAGAATGGGAGAGCAGGGAGCTTCTACATCCTAACCAACAGGTACACATAAATACTGAAACCTTTATCCTAACCAACAGGTACACATAAATACTGAAACCTTTATCCTAACCAACAGGTACACATAAATACTGAAACCTTTATCCTAACCAACAGGTACACATAAATACTGAAACCTTTATCCTAACCAACAGGTACACATAAATACTGAAACCTTTATCCTAACCAACAGGTACACATAAATACTGAAACCTTTATCCTAACCAACAGGTACACATAAATACTGAAACCTTTATCCTAACCAACAGGTACACATAAATACTGAAACCTTTATCCTAACCAACAGGTACACATAAATACTGAAACCTTTATCCTAACCAACAGGTACACATAAATACTGAAACCTTTATCCTAACCAACAGGTACACATAAATACTGAAACCTTTATCCTAACCAACAGGTACACATAAATACTGAAACCTTTATCCTAACCAACAGGTACACATAAATACTGGAACCTTTATCCTAACCAACAGGTACACATAAATACTGAAACCTTTATCCTAACCAACAGGTACACATAAATACTGAAACCTTTATCCTAACCAACAGGTACACATAAATACTGGAACCTTTATCCTAACCAACAGGTACACATAAATACTGAAACCTTTATCCTAACCAACAGGTACACATAAATACTGAAACCTTTATCCTAACCATTATGTGCATAAATGCATACAAACCTTTATCCTAACTAATATTTAAGTAAACAAAAATATGTATCCTAACTAATAGGTAAATAAACAAATGGATCGTAACTAACATTTGAATAAATACATAAATGTATCCTAACTAACAGTTAAATAAATACTTTCAGGCAACAGGTAAATACAATTATCCTAACCAACAGGTAGATCAATACCTGTATCCTAACCAACAGAAATAAATACCTTTTATTTAAAATGTGATTCAACTATTGATGGACTGCCAGTTGATTCCATTTGAGACACTGCAGGTCAAGTCCCACGCTCGACGCACTGGAACGGAGTTCTAGCAGCAGCAGGGTGTCTGAATATCTGTTAATGTTTCACTCATGTTTCTATTAAATTTAGGGACAGGCTGAAACGTACGTGAAACATTATCTTTCGGATAGCTTGCTGTTGCTAGGACTCCCTTGCAGCGCTTCGAGCGAGGGGCTTGCCCTGAGTCCAGTGTCTCAAATAAAACTGGGTTCTATTTTCACATCTGGCCACACAGACACTCTTTGAAGGTGGGTTAGCAATGCTCACACAGCTTGGCTGACCTAGTTTGTATGTAACAGTTCTACTCTACTCTCTTCAATAACGATTAATGTCTACTGTTATATTTGGTTCCACTCTCTCTATAACCGCTGCTTCTACCAATTTCGACTACAATGGTGGATTTTGCTGTACTTTGACATGTGTTTCTACTTAAATGTCTAATATAGTACCCGTTAATTCTACCGAATAATCTTCTATAACAGTTGATTCTAGGAAAATATCTATTCTGTAATGTTTGGTTCAACTCTATTGTATTTACTTTAACAGTTGATTCTACTAATGTCTCAAAACCATTGGTTCTACTTAAGCGTCTCTTCTATAATAACAATTTGCTCTACTTTGTCTCAGTTGTCCTGGTCCTACTCTAAGTACTTGATCGCTCTGGAAAGAGAGGAGGTGTTGCTAAGGCGACAGAAACTGGGAGCCGACTCTTCCTCCACCAGTACAGGTAGGATATATTAATTATAAGGGGTTGGAGTTAAACAGTTCTAACATGTTGGATGAAAACTGACCTCCTCCGTCAACAACTTCAAATGGTCCAGATCAGGAGAGGACATTCTCCGACTTTTACATATTCAGTAGTACTATCTCTAGTGTTATCTGTTTCTAAGGCAGTAGTATAATCTCGCTCACAAATTAAATATACTGCTAATAATAATGTTCAATACCCCCTGAAAGTTAAATGTGTTTAGTTGGTCTTTAGCAACATCAAAAACGTGAACAGTTGGGAGTACCTATTCACGTTCATATTTTAATGTACTTGGTTTAGTGATCTCAAGGAATGGTGGGTGTCTGATGACCTAGAGGGGGAGGAGTCTGTCATTTTTTCCTTTTCCTTCTGTGTGGTAAAGCCAAAGACAAATGTCCTGACTGCATGGACCATTAAGTTTTTCAAATTCGACTTGTGCACTAAATGGAAAACACTGCCCTGAATTACAGTACACACCTTCAGGGTGGTCAGATTACCAGGGTTAATCAGTAAAATGCAACCCACAGTGACTCCTCCCCACAGAGACTCATCCGCACAGTGACTCCTCCCCCACAGTGACTCATCCGCACCATGTCTCGTCACAGGAGGAAGCGCTATGCAAGCTGAAGCCAGCCGGGCCGCTGTGGCTCAGTATGTTCTAGTAATGAACTGCAGTGTTAATGTCTTTCTGATGGGCTAATGTCTTTCTAATGGGACTCGGTGGAGAATTCCTTCAGACAGCACATGGTCATCATCATCATCATCGTGTCGGCTCTCTAGATAGAGACTTGCTGTAGGTGGAACTAGCTATGGGGCAAATCTTTCGCGACGGGGAATGGAAAAAACAGACATTGGCAGGAAAAATAACATTTTTGGTAGGAAGGAATGAAGCACAGTGGTGTCTTTCAACACATTTGAAAACACACCTGCAGCACATCAACTCTGACACAGCTCAACAACCACAGCAATAACTATCTGCCCTTTCTGTCCACCTCTGCCCCACCGCTTTCCTCATCCTCTCCAGACTCGTCCTCCGTCCACAGCCAGAAGTCAAAGGGGGGCAGTAGACGGCCCGTTCGACAGCGGGCACAGGAGGCCCCTGCCTTCTCCAGGAGAGACGACATCCCTGCGTGATGGACAGTTGTTGCTCCTGTAACAATTGTATTGACAGCTAAACATATTTCTAGTAACCATAGAGAAAGATAGAGGAGTCCAGGACCCATAAGTGTTTTAGCATGTGCCTTTGAGGAGGTTTTACCAACCTGAGCGGTCATCTCGATGGGTCTTCCTAATGTATCACACTATCCCGTCCAGGATCCGCCAATGGGCTCCTCTTGTTAGTGGATGTTCTACTTTAAAATGGAGGCCTCACACGGCTGTACTCTGTCTCCTCCTAGTGGCTGTACGATGTTAATAAATATCCTACTCTGACAGAAGGCGGAGGAGCCATTTGTGAACACAAAAAGGAAACCATCAGTTTAATATTTAATTAGAATGTCATATTTATTCAACTATAAATACAGTAATATATTATCTAGTAACACCATCAAAAGCGTTAGAGTACAAAACTGTGGATTATTCCATAAACCTTTCTGTCCCTCGATGGCATTAAAAAGGCAATATGATGATTTTGGCATGAACACAAAAAAACACGGAACAGTTATCAACGTTGAACATGTGTTACATCTTCTACAAAAATACATAGAAAAGAAACGGAAAGATGGCGGGAGAAAAAAAAAAAACACTTTGGTTTGACAGCTTGGATATTAGCCATAATATTCCTTCTGTTCTTCAGCCTTGTCCAACATTCATATTGCACTTCCATGGTCATCATCCATTACACAAACTCCCCTCAGCATTAGGTTGGAAACACAACCTCCCCTCAGCATTAGGTTGGAAACACAACCTTCCCTCAGCATTAGGTTGGAAACACAACCTCCCCTCAGCATTAGGTTGGAAACACAACCTTCCCTCAGCATTAGGTTGGAAACCCCTAAGTTACACATTAAGAAATGACACAGAGCCACTCCGTTAAGGACATAATGAATCAGCATCCCAAATTGTACCCTATTCTATATGTAGTGCCCTACATTTCACCAGAGCCCTATGGGAAGTCTGGGGTCATTTGGGAGTCTACATCTCGTCGGTGTTAGTGTTCACCACTACAGAGGGTGTATTAAAGGCCTTGGAAATGTTTAATAAAAAATATAAACCCTCCTCTTTCCTATTGTGACAGTGTACCTTGGCTTAGATTATTGCATAACAAGGGCACTGAACTTTCGTAGGCATTTCCTGGAAGTACGACCTAAATCCAGTTTGTGTGCATCCAGTTGGCCGTTTCCATTTCGAGACTCTGAGTGTCTGTGTGTGTGTGTCTGTGTGTGTCAGTGGAAGCCTATGCGCAGCGCCTTGTTCTTGACCATGGTGAACTTGGAGACGAACACAGAGCCGTGGGCAGGGTCCACCAGGTATCGGTAGGTCTTGGTGACGGCGGGGGCCGGCTCCGCGGCGGTGATGGGAGGAGCCTGCTGGAGGGACGAGGCGGACGGCGAGAGGAAGGCAGATGAACGCGTCACATAGTCCATCAGGCGACGGTACTGCTGCTCTGACAGTCTCTCCCGACCACCTTCACCCTGGAAGGGGGGGGGGGGTGAGAGGTTCAATGACGAGGTTCAGGGATATTCACTGTAGTTTTCAAAAGAGAAACGTTTCCATTTTCCGTTTCCATAAACGACCATTTGATCACTATTACACAGTCAAATAAGGGCCGAACCTCTGCGTCGTTGCTGAGTCTTTGTTGCTGCAGTGTCAGGATGAGCGCCCCCTGGTGGAGGGGGTCCTGTTGACAGGCCACCTCCGTGATGGGGAAGGCCTGCTGCTGTGTGTCCTCCGACAGGCTGACCACAAACAACACCTCCCCGGTCAGCAGCAGACACCCCGCGTACTCCTGGCCCGACCCGGACACAATCACCACCTCCAGGGCCATGTGCACCTCTGGGCGACCCAGGGACTGGAGCATCTTCCTGGGGTAGGGAAGATGGGAGGGGAGGGAGAGGAAATGGATGAAGGTAAAAGACCACACATGGCAACGTCGCTACATGCATGGAGGGATCACGCAGGTCCACGTCCGAATGTACACACTCCAGTTAAGAGACTGCACATGCCGAGCCTACAGAAACACTCCCACACAAACACATGTTGCCTGGAGTCGCAGGCGTGCAGTTTCAGCGCAGCTCAAACATGTTCTGTAGTTTGTGTATGTTTAGGAGGCTGGGCATGGAACAGATGGAGGCCGTAAAGACCCTAGGATGTGTTCAACAGGCCCGGAACGTACCTAACCTAGAAGGCAGGAATGCCACGAATGGGCCATGTCAGAGAGGAATGTCTGTTCTGTGTTTGGCACTGCTGTGCCCTCATGAACGCGCTCTGCCCTGCCGTGGATCTGTCTTTCCTCACGCCAAGGCCTCGGTTCCCTTTTCATTCCGACATGACATCTGTGCAATTTGTCTTTAACAGGACTCCTTTCTCTCCATCACTCACTCTTTAGTCAGTGGGGTGTGATGTCTGAGGAGACCCAGAGGTGACCTTGTCTGGTGCAACATGTCGCTACACTACCTCCCCTCCCGCCCTCTGACCACAGAAACCTCTGGATAGAATCATCTAAGCTGCGAGTGACTTGTCCAGCTAGCGGTGGACAAGCGCTGGGTGCTAGAGCAGAGTCGAAAAGCGTAATGAAGTTCTGCGATGTCATAGCGTTGGGTGTTCCGGTGGTGTAAGACTCTCAGTATGGGTCCAAATCCACCCTACTACAAAAACAATCTGATTTTTCAGCACTCACAAAATGCCTGAAAGAATAAGAATAACTCATACAAAGAAAATAGGATTGTAATATGCTCCTGTAATTACAGTGGGGAGGGACTCACTTATGTTTTTGCTATAAGGTCACAGGTTTATTATGCAGATAGAAAAAATTTGCATTTGAGCAAAAACACGTCATGTCCTCTCCCTGGCCATTTCCTGTTTCCACCCAACAGGTGTGTACTGTACTGTTCAGTTGTAGAACCAATGGTTGGACTAACACAGGTTGTTCAAGAAGCTGGTTGGTCAGCTTGGTCAGAGCAGTTTTATATTCACAACCCCTGATCATATAGCAAATACATGACTGCAGACTTTGGTTGTACTAATAGTGTGGGTCAGGACTTTGGTTGTATGAACAGTGTGGGACAGAACTTTGGTTGTTCTAACATTGTGGATCAGGACTTTGGTTGTACTAACATTTTGGATCAGGACTTTGGTTGTACTAACTGTGTGGATCAGAACTTTGGTTGTACGAACAGTGTGGGTCAGGACTTGTACTGACACACTGGCTGTGTTTGTGTGTGTGTGTGTATTTGTACATGTGTGTTGTATAGGAGTTCATTTCCTACCAGACATATTTGACATGGCTGTTGGGAGCGAGGGCTGACTTCTCATCTGCAGGGAGGTACAGCTGTTTTGGGAGTTGCCACAGACCTGCTCCATGGAGGAGACCTGCTCCGGACAACACACAGCGCCACAGGCACCGGCACACAGCAGAGATTAGTGTTGTTCATTTACATACAAACATGTACATGGAGATACTTGTGATTGTGAACACACGCCAGGGATTAGACTCCGTGTGCGTGTTGCTCGTCATCGTACTGTCAGCCGCAGAGAGACTCAATGATGTCATGTATTTAAAACAGGTCATAAAATATTCTACTGCTGTGTTCATGATGTCATTGGTCTGGAACATAGCCACTCTGTTCTGGAATGTATTTTGGTACTGTGAGTTTGGGATGGGGCGGTTCATTTAGGCCTGTTGCTACCATACAACAACAGAGCACTTAACCCCCTAGCTCTGGCATTGTGTGTGTGTGTGTGTGTGTGTGCATGCGTGCGTGCGTGCAAGCTAGGTGTGCTCGATCTGAACCGGTCCACAGGGAGTCGTGGTTTTGACACGGAGCTGCTCACTTCATTGACTATTTATGTTCCGTAGCACTGACCTGTTAGCCCCACCCCTTCTCCCTCCTCCTCCATAAAACTCCAAACTACCTTGAGAACTTGCAGCCCTGGGAATGTCACTGGTCCTTTAAGCAACAACCGCGGCTCTCTCAGAGTGAGTGTGTTGGCCCTGTCATGGTCCCTGTTGAAACTCAGAGGCCCCAGCTGACGGTGCCAAGAGGACTGATTTACAATGCTCTGATTTGCTGATATGATGTTCTGTATTTGCTGGCTAGCATATCAATGTGCTGCGACTGCTACCACTCCACAGACAAAATATTACAGTGTGTTAGCATATTGCGACGCTAGAACTGCTACCACTCCATAGACAAAACATTACTGTGTGTTAGCATGTTGCGACACTACCATTCCACAGACGTCACATTACAGTGTTTAGCACATCTCTATACTATGACACCCTAAAAAGAACTTTACAGCAGGCCTACAGAATAAGTTTGCTCCAGTTTTTATGTTAAACATGTTAGATTCTAGTAGTTTTCCAGATACTGTATCTAAAGCATTACATCTTAAGACAGCTAGGCGGGACAACCGAACAACCCATCATATGTAAGTACACCTTACAATGAAGTAGCCGCCAGCCAAAAGAAAAACACGGCATTGATGTACAACGCGTGAACCTACCGTAACCAGTCTGTGAGACCAGCTCTGCAGCGCCCCCTATAGGTTTGGTGAAGACCCCTACAATGCCTTTTCCAACCCCAGAGATGACCCCTTTGGCTTTGCTGCCAGCGGAACTCTGGAGCTCGGAACCCCGTTGGAAGTTCTGCATGGGCTGGTCCACAATGCCGGCTATCGCCCCTGGAGAGAACGCAGAACCATATTAGAAACTCACATTCCAGTACCACACAGACCTGACTAACCACAACATGGTCCTTGGAGGCGGGACTTAATATTTTCATTGTTCCAAGCCAGGACTGTCTGTCTCTGTCTGGCTGGCTGGCTGTTGACCATCTGGCTGGTTAACTGGCTGGTTGGTTGGCTGACTAACTCTCTGTACTGACCCAGGAGGCTGAGCCCCAGTCTGGACAAGCCTTGTCTGAGTCCGTCCCCCAGGCTCTCGGGCAAATGCCTCCTCCACTCCTCCTGTCTGGTGTAATGCTCCTCGTCAAGGGACAGGCGATCCATGTTCCTGGCCAGGCTCGTCGCCAGGTTGGTGATGGAAGTCAGCGTGCCTACACGAAGAAACAGGGGAACCAACTCACTTCCTGATGGCTGGAGGCGCCACATTTTGGATCAAGCCCCCCCCAAGTGTGAAGACGACTGGGTCAGGACCACATGAAGTTTCTGTGCACGCATACATCGAGAGCTATAGCCCTTAGCCAGTCACTCCAGATGACAGCACCTGCTATATTACCAAAACGTAAACATGAAGATCTGACTGTACAACATGGGTCACCACGTTTCTGTACCTTTTGAGATGTGTTTTACGAACGACGTGGTCCCCCTGCTCACACCGCTGACGAAAGCCCCCGGGCCGCGGGTCAGACCCTCATAGGGCAGACGGAAGAAGTCAGCCACCCCGTTACCAATAGATCTCACCAGACTGGCAGGACTGCCCAGGAGGTCCAGGGACCCCACCACCCAGCCTGCAGTGGAGTGGAGAGAGAGACGTTAGCGCACACACACACACGCGTCAGGAAGTTAGCAACATTGCAGACCAGCACAGACACAGACAAAACCACACACAGGCCGCCAGACTTGTCTGTATGGCACAGGATAAGTCACCTGTCTGGGTGATTATAACATGTTTATGAGCTTGATAACTCTTGCTGTTGTAGTTAGTCTGGTGAACAGGTCTACTGCTGCCTGAACTCATCCCAAGTGGGACCCTATTCCCTAACTAGTGCATTAGAGTAGGGCCATGGGGAATAGGGCATAGAGTCCCATTTGGGACGTCCTACAGTTTGTGTGTAGATTTACAGCACTTGTGTCATGTTGCTGATGTGCAACTCAACGGGGACACGGATCGTTGATATTTATACACTGTCGGCTGCATCACAAAACCCAGGCTGCTTTTCCAAGCCCACGCTCCTTCAAACACTGCAACGCTCTCTTTCTTTTCCCGTTCTTTCACACAATTTATGGTTTCAGTCTCCTAAGTCTCAACGGAGTTAATGTTTACTGGGGTCTGTTATCGTCACGGTGACATTCACGCGGAGGGAGAGATTAATCCCAGGATGCATTGTTCTGAGGAACACGGGAGGGGTCTGGCAGGGCTGGTAAACTTTGTGTGTGTGTGTGTGTGTGAGAGAGAGAGAGAGAGAGAGAGAGACACTGAAAACTAAAATAAGAACTTGGACCTTAATGAGAGGCAGTGGGAAGCGGGCAGAACTGCGGTTGACAGATATTATGTTGCCAGGGGAGAGGATGCAGCTCTCTGAACCCGGAGGCCGGTTGGTTCTGCGCGGCTCCCGACTCACCAGCTCTGAACAGGGCGCCGGCGGCGTAGTGCATGGCCAGCGCGTGGACCAGCTGCCGTGCCGTGGTGCAGAGCGGCCCTCTCTCGAACAGGCCGAAGGACAGCGGGGTGTGGTCTGAGGCGATGTAGAGCTTCAGGGAGGCGTGGACGCTGACCAACAGGTTGACCGGCTGGATGACCAGTCTCTGCAGCCTGAGAGGATGCACCAGGGCGTGGGTGGACTGGATGACTGACCCCGGGAGGATGGGCCCCCCGGGGCGCTCCGCGGGGTCAGGGGGCGGGGCCAGGGCGGAGTCGGGGATGTAGGTGTGGAACAGAGTCTTGATGTAGTAGACAAACGTGTCCTCCAGGTACAGACGGGCTGGCTGGATGTGGAGGGTCACCTGGTCCACGCTGCAGAACTCCCTGGAATCAGAGAAACATTTTCCCAAAATCCTTCCTGCACCCGCATTGCTCATAGCTGCTACATAATGAACATATAAAGGCTAGACCCTAAAGGGAAATGCCAAGCAAGGGCTAGAGCAACGTGGCCAAGAAAAACCTGTAGAAGAAATAAACCTAGAGAGGAAACAGGCTCAAATGGGAAGCTCATTTTCTCTGCAGGGAGGCAGTCAGAGTCCCATGTCACTTGGATGAGAGCAACACCAGGGCTCTGGGTTGATACCCACAGGAAAACAGTCATATATTCACTCGCTACTGGAAAGCGTCTCTGGATAAACGCTGAACAAATGAAATGTTAATGGAGCGGGTGTCTGTACCGGTCCAGGGTGAATCCCAGATGAAGAAAGCAGGATGATTTGAACTCCTCCAGGGCCCGTAGGGAGCAGGTGGGGTTAGCATCGCTGGACCAGGGTGGAGGCTCCACCCTCTGCTCCTGACACAGCAGCACTGGGAAGTGGAAGCTGGCCCGGCTATACAGCTGATTATCAACCTGGAACCCAACAGAGGGATGTTTAATTAATGTAGACCTAATGTATATGTTCTAGTTAACTGTCTAGTTGGCGTATGTCTGTAATCTGGTTAAAGACCTGGTTGTCCGTCTAAAAGAAAGGCTGTGGAAGAGACTTTTTACGAAATCTTAAGTAGAAAAATCTACATAAAATCATCTGTCAGGGGGGTCTATAAGGCAGGTCATCAGGGGACCTATAAATAACATCAGTCAGGGGGGTCTATAAGGCAGGTCATCAGGGGACCTATAAATAACATCAGTCAGGGGGGTCTATAAGGCAGGTCATCAGGGGACCTATAAATAACATCAGTCAGGGGGTCTATAAGGCAGGTCATCAGGGGACCTATAAATAACATCAGTCAGGGGGTCTATAATACACATCTTCAAGGAACCTATAAATAACATCTGTCAGGGGGTCTATAATACACGTCATCAGGGGACCTATAAATAACATCAGTCAGGGGGTCTATAATACACATCTTCAAGGAACCTATAAATAACATCTGTCAGGGGGTCTATAATACATGTCATCAGGGGACCTATAAATAACATCTGTCAGGGGGTCTATAAGACATCTTCAAGGGACCTATAAATAACATCAGTCAGGGGGGTCTAGAAGACACATCTTCAAGGGACCTATAAAAAACATCAGTCAGGAGGTCTATAAGACACGTCTTCAAAAGACCTATAAGAGTCAACCTACCTGGAGACTTGCACAGTGGACCTCCACCAGACATGTCTCTCCCCACCCAGCGCTGCCCAGACCCAGGCCGGGCCCTCCCAGTGTCAGGGCGGAGTCGGCCAACAGGGCAGGGGACAGGTTAAGCAGCAGCTTGGACAGTGTCAGCCTCAGCAGCTCCACAGAACCTGACCGGCTGGTGATGTCATCATTCAGAGACAAGCTGGCCTCGCTCAGCAACACCCTGAATGCCAGCTTTAGCTGGGACATCCTAAGGAATAAGTACTGATCAGTTCCACTGAACCTGGAAATTGGATTATTAATAAAGATGGATAGGGTTGACGAAGTTGTATTCCTACCTGACCTGTGTGGTAAAAGGGAATACTGCATATGTATCCAAAACATTTTTTAGGCAGAAAAAGCTGTTTATTACTCTTTATTACCGGAAAATCCTAAATCCGAGGAGCCCACATCGTGTCACCACCAGTAGTTTGGTGAGACCTGGTTTAGGATAAGAGGCAAAGGTACGCTCCTCACCTGTTCTGCAGACTCACGACAGAGTCACCGACGCCCTCTGGTGCCAAAGTCAGGATGATCGTGCCACTTCGGTGAACCACGTCAATGTAAAGACAGCCGAACCCTGGCAAGAACACAACCTACACACACACACACACACACACACACAATCAGCTTCATTTGCCAGGTACCTTTGCAGATGGTGAGAATGTGACATGGTGGTGAAGGGGTGTTCTGAGTGATGGACAACATCTACAGGTGGAATACAGATGTATACATCCACATTCCTTCGAAAAGAAAATAGTTCCTAGAACATCCCTTAATGGTACCTGTTAAAATGTAACCTGTTGGGGATCTTTTCTTTGAGGAACTCTTTAAAACGGTCATTCATACAATACGGTTTCCAAAAGAAGTTGGGACGCTGTGTAAAGTGCAAATAAAAACAGAATGCAATGATGTGCAAAGCATTTATCCCTATATTTAGACAACATATCAAATGTTGAAACTGAGAAAATGTTTTGTTTTTAGACTTGTTTACTACAGAGCCATGCTGTTGTAATACATTTCTGGATCTTGTTTATATATGGTTTCTTCTGCGCATGGTAGAGTTTTAACTTGCATTTGTGGGTGAAGCAACGTACTGCGTTCACAGACAATTTTCGGAAGTGTTCCTGAGCCCAAGCCGTGATGTCCACTACAGAATCGTGTCTGTTTTTAATGCAGGTTTTAAGCCTTGTCCCTTGCGTACAGAGATTTCTCCGGATTCTCTGAATATTTAAATATTATTTATCGTAGTTGATGAGATCTTCAAACATGCAATTTTACATTGATATATATATTTTTTATTTTATTGTTGCACTATTTGCCTACACAGTCTTTCACCCAATCATGTTACTGACCTGTGGCCAATTAACCTAATACGTTGTGAGATGTTCCATCAGGTTTTTTTCAGCATTACACAACATTTCCAGTCTTTTGTTGCCCCTCTTACAGCTTTTTTGAAACGTGTTGCTGGCATCAAATTCAAAGTAGGCATTTCTTTTTCAAGAAACAATAACATTTCTCAGTTTCAACATTTGATGTGTTGTCTTTGTACTATTTTCTACTGAACATAAGGTTTAAATGATTTGCACATAATTATATTCTGTTTTTCTTTACATTTTACTCAGTGTCCCAACATTTTTGGAAACAGGTGATAGAACCACTTAATCTTTTTGTGGTTCCTTTCATGAAAAGGTTATAAACAATATTATTTGAAGAACTATTAAAGGGTTCCTTGAAGTACCCTTATACTTCGAAGTACTCAAAGTGTACCATAGGTGAAATGTATAGAAACCCTCCAGAAGGAAAATTATTTGACCAGACTGTTTCTGCTTGGTGCATACATGTGTTTATCTACCTGACACACACACACACACATTTCCACACACCCAGACAAAATGGGCCGCACAGAGAGGTTATGTTCACACCGCTGAGAACAGCCAGACAGATCTTGTTGTGACTGACCAACTTCAGATAGGAGGTTGTCTACAGTGTTATCCCGGACCTGGATGGACCCACCAGTCCACCCACAGAGGAAGCTCCCGCGGGGTGCTAACCCGGCCCGTCACAATAACCCCAACCGGGCCTTGACCCTGGCGAGGGGTCACGCTCTCACCCCGCTGCAACCTGAGACAGACGACCTCTCTGACCCCAGCGCTCAACAGACATAACCCCAAACACACTCATTATTACCACCCCAACCCCTCCGATGGGTCCCGAGGCGTGCCGTCTGGCTAGCGGCCTTATTGGAGCCAGGCTCAGGGAGAGGGACAAAAACACATACACACAGACACTCCTGGCAGAGAGGCCTAAAGACACAGTGGGGTGACCCGGAGCGTGTGGTATGTGTTAAACTCAGGGAGGCTAATTTCACTGACATTAGCAGCGCCATGTGACGTTGTGCTACCTATTGGTTAAGGCTATGATTAAAGTGTTAGGGTCCAGAGGGCAAGCTGAGCCTCTACTCAGAAACTGCTCTCTAGGGGTTAAGTGGCGATGGCTGGGTGTTGAATATTCCCGTTGATATATATTCCTGTTGATATATATATATATATATATATATATATTTGTTCCCCCAAGTTCATCTAAGTCTTTTGGGAACTTTTAAGTGGTCATCCACGACTACCTGTCACTGGGGTATAAACATGGGGTGACACACGTGTCAAATTCATCTATCAACATGGGGAAGGTTAGAGAACACATGAAACAAGAGACAAGTTTGTTGACCTTCATAAATTAGGCAATGGCTAGAGAATGATAATAAAAAATAAAATAAAAAATAAACTATCCACTAATAGTGGAATAATTTAGTTGTTAATGTCAACTAAAGCTGTTAACCTACCTGGGACAGGACCCAAATGCCCTTTTGCCCACACAGTAGATTGGTTCGAGATTTCTCGAAAAGTTGGTTAAATCATGTGGTCACCAAGATGGCAAAACCCAATGATACATCAATTCAATGTGTCTAGTTGCCCGACAACATGCCCCATTGACACCATCGCCTCCTTTGCTCCCCAGAACATCTTGGGTGACCTCTTCTCCCATTTCTCACCTCTCTTATCAACTCATACCTGACCCTTCTGACTTAAAGATGGCCATGGTCACTTCCCTCCTTAAGACACTTATATATATAAACAACACAGAGTATCTCCCCACTGTCTCTATCTGAACTCTCCTGTTATCTCTTGCCATTATGTTGGACTCCTGGAGTTTGTTGGTATGGATGCAACCAGGATTTGACTCAGAGGCTCTAGATAGGTTTTCTAGGTACCTAGCCACTGAGGTAAAAATGTACCTAGAGAACATTGTAGACTGGGTTTTATAGTTGCCATGAGTCTCAACAGATTTGTTTGTTGGTTGTTTGCAAACGTATTATAACTGCAAAAAGCCAAAACAAAAGTCACAACATAATATTTTTAACATCAAATTCCAGCATTTACCCATGTACTTCATCGGAATATGTGGTTATGGGTGGATTACAGCAATTGGTGTCAGTCTGCTGAATGTAAATTAAAATGTAAAGGACAAAATGTAAATGCAAAGGAGTGAATTGAAATGCTAATTTACTTAATTGAAATGCAAATTGCTTAAACGTCAAAATAGTTGCTTCGTGACCTGTGTCCCTGGGCAGTTGATGTCCACTGGGTCGGTCCACTCTGGTGCTGCCTGAAGGTTGCCGGGCTGCAGGTCGGAGCCGGAGGGCGTGTCAGGACATGTGCGCAGCAGCAGGGAGGGAAGGGGCTCTCGCTGTCTGCAGTCGGGGAAGCTGGAGGAGTGGTGGTAGAGCGCATGGTGGAGGGAGGAGTTGGCAGGGAGCGTCCGGCAGAACACCTCGGCTCTGGGTGACTCTGAGGGAACAGGCAGGGAACGCGCTGAGAAATATTACTTGACAACATTACTTGACTTCATATACAGCTTTGGAAAAAATTAAGAGACCACTGCCCCCTTTTTCTTTCCTTTACAAAAAAGTAGAAAAGGAAGGTTTTGAGTGAGGATGTGTTTTTTTTCCAGGACCGATACATGCTTTTGGAGATGCACCCATTTTCACAACCACACATTCTAGCATCCCGTTACCCATGATAGCCTGGGGCAAAACACCCCAGCCTTTGTCTAGGTGTCACAATGGCCGGCCCACACTAACAGCTGATGAAGGCAGGACCACTGGGTTTCTACAGACTGTTGAATTAAGCACCGTGTTTAATTCAATAGAACTGGACTTGAAGCTCCCGTGTAGCTCAGTTGGTCGATCACCAGGTTGGGGGTTCGATTCCCACAGGGGGCCAGGATGGAACAAAAATTAAAAAGCCACTACTGAAAGTGGTTCTGGATGAGATATGACCGCGAAGGATTTAGATGTAAATGGTATTCCAATAGGAACCAAATGTTTGGAACAGCCAGACAGCGAGAAAACGAGATCCGTTGCCATCTTGGCATTTGGAGCCAACAGGGGAGATCTGTGGTCCAAACTCACTAGGTTCACACTATAATCTCAGTGGGTTATTTATATTGTCTCTTAAAAGTGCACAGAGCAACACATGAAAATGAATCCTGCAAGGGCTGAAGGGTGCCGTTTAGGACCTGAGGTGTGACCGAGGGGTGACCGAGATGAAGTAGCCAAAAGTTTAGCACTTAGTCCCATTTTCAAATGTGTGTGTGTGTGACTGAGAGGCCCTACCCTTGATGTTCTCCCTAAGTAGTAATCTGATGGGCGTCTGGTTGTGGATGAGCATCGGAGGACAGGGGTCTTCATTCAGTGTCAGGTAGTTAATCCCAAGATGCTCCTGGAATGTCAACACCAAGGCTCTGGAACAAAAAATACCAACACATAAACAACAAAAAACAATAAACCTCCATTTCTTAAATGACAGGTTTGTGACTAAATGGACCCTGGACATTTGAGAGGTAGGTTGCGGTTTTATATACGACCAAATCCAAGTACCAGTCACAACTTTGGGCACACCTACTCATTCCTGTCATCAAGGCAAAGGGTGGCTACTTTGAATATTCTACAATATGAAATGTATTTTGATTTGTTTAACACTTTTTTGATTGCTACATGAGTCCATATGAGCTATTTCATAGGTCTGACGTTCTCACTATTATTCTACGATGTGGAAAATAATAAAACTTAAGAAATACCCTAGAATGAGTAAGTGTGTCCAAACTTTTGACTTGTACTGTAAATAATCACACACTATGTCTTCTTAATTTGGGTTGCTGGAGGACGGTTTGAGTCATCCGAGGACGATATATTTCTCATTCTGGTCCAGAGCTGAAACATTTGAAGAACCCTTGACATAAATAAACAATAAGTCATTTCACCACAAGCAGCAAACACTCCCTTCCTCTCTCGCTACCCCGATGCCCAAGTCCAGAGGCATGCTGGAGGGGTAATGTCCTTATTGAAGCCAGGCCTGGGGAGAGGGACAGAAACACGCACACTTACACACACACACACACTTATACACGTACACACACATGCACAGGCACACACGGGGGGGGGGGCACGCTGGGCCAAGTAAGAACAAAACATGTTGTAAAAATCCCTTCATGAACTCATGGGCCCAATTATAAAGAAGAGGACACTTTTTCTGCGGAGGAGAAGGCCGTTCAGACAGTCATCCGCAAAAGTCTGCGTTCAGACCACCCCGGAGGGAAGCGAGGGAACAAGGGAGAAGGAAAGAAACGACAAGCAAAAAAACAAGAGAGATTGAGAGAATGGGGGGGGGGGGGGGGGGGGGGGGGGCGGAGAACAAGAGACCGAGCGAGGGAGATGTCCGAGAGGAGACGGTGGAAAGGATGAGGGCACCCCCGTGGGGCAGGCGGCGACGTTAACAGGCCATGACCACTGACTTCCTACTTGATGTCCCAAGATGCAGCCCTCCAGGTGCTTCTCCCTGCCCCCTGTGTTTGTCTTTAGTTACCACACACCACCTGTTCCGCTTCGATTCACCCACCTGGTGCTCAGGCCGCTCTGGCCGCAGGTCTCCCCAGGGACGGCCACACTCTGCCGGGGGAAGTCCGGTCTGATGGGGGCCGGGAGGCTCCAGGACGCAGCGGAGGGGTCAGCGTCGGGGTTGGGCAGGCAGCTGAACACCATGTGTCGGAGAGGGACAGGGGAGAGGGGGGTGTCCGGCGCCCCCTGGACCCCCTCTCGGAGCAGGTCCCAGCAGGCCACAGACACCGCCCTGGAGGGGGTCTTCTCCGCAGCTGGAGAGAGGCTGAACACGGCTGTATCTGGGAGGGAACAGGCCTGGAGGGGAGAGGGGAGTACTGAGTTTTTACCGGCTAGCAGGCTGACATCACTGAGCTGTTCTTCCTGGGGACAAAGTGCTCCTGGGGACAGAGTGCTAATTGACATCAGATAGAGCTCCATGCTGTGCTGGCTTATGCAGGCTTTGAGCACATAGGGGATTGGTACAGAGGGGATTGAGGCACTAAGCATGATGAATAGCCTAGAAAGGCATTCCAAACGCTGTTTCTGGTCTGATGTTATTATAAGGGCCATCACAGGCATTTTGTGGGGTCATTTTTTTTAACAACTTCCTGGCAACCCAGTGCGCCATGTGGGCCTGAAGGCTCTTTAAAATTACATCACTGTGCTGTCGTCGGGGACACGTCTCAGATGGAGGAACAGTCCTGAATCCCCATCTTGTTGTTCTGTTCTGTGCCTCTGAAGTGCAGTGGAGTGTCACGGCCACCAGGGCAGATCAGAGCATGGAGCGGGGGTGACCACATGATCTGGTGTGTGTGTTATCTGGCCTGTGGACACCAGTGTGTGTGTTATCTGTCCTCTGGACACCAGTGTGTGTGTGTGTGTGTGTGTGTTACCTGTCCTGTGGACACCAGTGTGTGTGTGTGTGTTATCTGGCCTGTGGACACCAGTGTGTGTGTGTGTTACCTGTCCTGTGGACACCAGTGTGTGTGTGTGTTACCTGTCCTGTGGACACCAGTGTGTGTGTGTGTTATCTGTCCTGTGGACACCAGTGTGTGTGTGTGTGTTATCTGTCCTGTGGACACCAGTGTGTGTGTGTGTGTTATCTGTCCTGTGGACACCAGTGTGTGTGTGTGTTACCTGTCCTGTGGACACCAGTGTGTGTGTGTGTGTTATCTGTCCTGTGGACACCAGTGTGTGTGTGTGTTATCTGTCCTGTGGACACCAGTGTGTGTGTGTGTGTTATCTGTCCTGTGGACACCAGTGTGTGTGTGTGTGTGTGTGTTATCTGTCCTGTGGACACCAGTGTGTGTGTGTGTTATCTGTCCTCTGGACACCAGTGTGCGTGTGTGTGTGTGTGTTACCTAGCCTGTGGACACCAGTGTGTGTGTGTGTGTGTGTCCTGTCCTGTGTGTTACCTGGCCTGTGGACACCAGTGTGTGTGTGTGTGTGTGTGTGTGTGTGTTACCTGGCCTGTGGACACCAGTGTGTGTGTTACCTGGCCTGTGGACACCAGTGTGTGTGTGTGTTATCTGTCCTCTGGACACCAGTGTGTGTGTGTGTGTGTGTTACCTAGCCTGTGGACACCAGTGTGTGTGTGTGTGTGTGTCCTGTCCTGTGTGTTACCTGGCCTGTGGACACCAGTGTGTGTGTGTGTGTGTGTGTGTGTGTGTGTGTTACCTGGCCTGTGGACACCAGTGTGTGTGTTACCTGGCCTGTGGACACCAGTGTGTGTGTGTGTTATCTGTCCTCTGGACACCAGTGTGTGTGTGTGTGTGTGTTACCTAGCCTGTGGACACCAGTGTGTGTGTGTGTGTGTGTCCTGTCCTGTGTGTTACCTGGCCTGTGGACACCAGTGTGTGTGTGTGTGTGTGTGTGTTACCTGGCCTGTGGACACCAGTGTGTGTGTTACCTGGCCTGTGGACACCAGTGTGTGTGTGTGTCCTGGCCTGTGGACACCAGTGTGTGTGTGTGTGTCCTGTCCTGTGGACACCAGTGTGTGTGTGTGTGTGTGTGTGTGTGTTACCTGGCCTGTGGACACCAGAGCATGGTCAGACAGCAGTGCTCTACAGGACAGCTGGTAGGGCGTGTTGTTGACCAGAACAGTCCTGTCTTCTATCAGTAGGATCTGAATGCCATGCCTCACTACAGATGACACGCAGAACTGACACATCTGCAGGGGGAGAATGGGGGGAGGAACATTTAACACCATTTTCAGTCAGTCATCACTATCCTCATGTGTTTCTGTGTTTTACACATCAAATCATTTTTCAAATTCATTTTATACTTTTTACAACATCAGGTGGTCAAAAAGTGCTTTGACAGATACCCAGTCTGAAATCCCAAAGAGCTACGACGGGTACGAGCTACGATGGGTACGAGCTACGAAGGGTACGAGCTACGATGGGTACGAGCTCCAACTGGTACGAGCTACAACGGGTACGAGCTACGACGGGTACGAGCTACGACGGGTACGAGCTACGACGGGTACGAGCTACGACGGGTACGAGCTACGACGGGTACGAGCTACGATGGGTACGAGCTAGGACGGGTACGAGCTACGATGGGTACGAGCTACGACAAGTACGAGCTACGATGGGTACGAGCTACGACGGGTACGAGCTACGACGGGTACGAGCTACAATGGGTATGGGCTACGACAGGTACGAGCTACGACAGGTACGAGCTACGACGGGGATGGGCTACTATGGGTACGAGCTACAACGGGTATGGGCTGGCATCCTCTCTTAAGTCTGACGGGGGTTCCACGGAGAGAGCTCTGACAAAGCGCCTCTTCTCTCCAGATACCAGCCTCAGCTAAGTGAGCGTATGGGAATGTTAACGAAGCTGCATGGCGGGGTCTCCCTACCGTCTGTCTTCTAGGGCTGGAGCCCAGGGTGATCTCTGCCTCGATGCAGCCCTCCTCATCCAGGGTGAGGACCTCTGGGCTGACCCCCTCCTTCCAACGTGGGGAGGTCATGTCGTGGACCAGCTTCAGCGCGGTGGACTTATGGACCGTGTTAGTGTGGGGCCAGTAGATACCGAGCTGAAACGGTTCCTGGGGGGGGTCAAAGGAAGGAGGAAACGAAGGGGGCGAAGAGGGAGAGGCATTTAAATTAATCATGGATTTTGATCAAATAAATGGATGAGAAACAAATGCTAAAATACTTAAGGTGAATCAGGAGACGTCACTCAGTGAGTTCACTTACACACACACACACACACACACACACATCTGACAAAACTCTGCTCGGTGGTGCCAGCTCCACTCGGCCGTTACCTCATAAATCGTGGGTGCTATGGAAACAATGCTTTATTTATTTCTGTTTCACAGGCTATTACAGATTTAGAGCTTTTATTTTGTTTCACAGACAATTACACACGCAGGGCTTTTATTTTGTTTCCCGTAGCTGAAGCGTATCAGGCTTTATCGTTTGATTCCACTCAGACAGCTTTAGAGCTTATACGAAGCCAGCGGTTTTCACAGGACAGCTGGACTGAGGGCGGAGGGCCGAGGATATAAACTACTAGAAAACGCTCCTCCCTCACCTTGAAGTTGGGGGGCACGACGGTCTTCCCAGGGGGGACCTGCAATGTGATGGTCTCTCCCTCGAACAGCCAGAGGTGCCAGGTGGAACGGTTGGCCAGCAGGGCCCACGGCAGCAGCTCCACCAGCAGGGTGTTGAGACCCGGCCTCCAGGCAGACAGCTTCACCTGCATGGGGCTGTCCCACTGGGCCAGCGGTGGCTGGAGGGGAGACCTGGTAAGGTAAAGAAATTTGCTTTCGTACTGACAACCACATATGGAGATGTAGAACCGGAATCACCTCTCTTGGCCTAGTGAATTGATATACGCTCCCCATTGAAGTTGCTGTAACAGCACGTAGAGACAGAATACTCAGAATCTACTCCGTGTTTACACACATCTATCCACAGATGGGGCGTGATCAGGAGAAGTTGGTCAACAGTGCAAATTCTGGTATGTTGCCTTGAACTGGAGTTAAGAACAGTTAAGACGAGATCAGAGAGAACAGTTAAGACCAGATCAGAGAGGACAGTTAAGACCAGATCAGAGAGGACAGTTAAGACCAGATCAGAGAGGACAGTTAAGACCAGACCAGAGAGGACAGTTAAGACCAGATCAGAGAGGACAGTTAAGACCAGACCAGAGAGGACAGTTAAGACCAGACCAGAGAGGACAGTTAAGACCAGATCAGAGAGGACAGTTAAGACCAGATCAGAGAGGACAGTTAAGACCAGACCAGAGAGGACAGTTAAGACCAGACCAGAGAGGACAGTTAAGACCAGACCAGAGAGGACAGTTAAGACCAGACCAGAGAGGACAGTTAAGACCAGATCAGAGAGGACAGTTAAGACCAGATCAGAGAGGACAGTTAAGACCAGACCAGAGAGGTCAGTTAAGACCAGACCAGAGAGGACAGTTAAGACCAGATCAGAGAGGACAATTAAGACCAGACCAGAGAGGACAGTTAAGACCAGATCAGAGAGGGCAGTTAAGACCAGACCAGAGAGGACAGTTAAGACCAGACCAGTCAGGTACGGTCAGTCTGTCACTAAGACATTCACTACATCTGACACAGAAAGACAAAATAAATATACAATCAACTAAACCATATCATATGAACAACAACCAGTCACCAGACACACACACACATGCAAGGACGTCATTACAAACTTTAACAAATACACTCAAACTGGTAGACAAACCATTAAAATACAATAAAAACGAACAATTAACATACCTCCTACATCGTACAGAACATCACTAAAACAGAAAAATACAGTCAACACATATGCCTGTCGTGTAAACAACCAACAGATACAAACAACATCAAACAACGGGCAGATGGGAAGGCACATGGGCAAATGATGAGTCAGCAAACACACTCAACCCCCGCCACACACACACACAACATACACCAACCCTCACCTAAACACACACAAACCAACACAACATGACAATCATTTCTCAGTAATCATCACCAGAGTGGTTGATAATACAATTCTGAGTGTTTCACCACCTCTTGACATCTTAATGTCACCGTAGTCCATAAACAGGGCACAGACTTTGAAACCTGGAACATCAAGTCCCGTTCCCAGTTATGGCTTCGGTCTCATGTCTGCCCCACACTGTTTGGTATCATCACACGGCAGAGCTACTCCTGGCTGAAGGTGAGGCCAGGTGAGAGGATGCAGGTGAGACCAGGTGAGAGGATGAAGGTGAGGCCAGGTGCGTGGATGAAGGTGAGGCCAGGGAAGGGGATGAAGGTGAGGCCAGGGAAGGGGATGAAGGTGAGGCCAGGTAAGGGGATGAAGGTGAGGCCAGGTGAGTGGATGAAGGTGAGGACAGGTAAGAGGATGAAGGTGAGGACAGGTAAGAGGATGAAGGTGAGACCAGGTGAGAACAACACAGCACGTACATCATAATACTGAAGTAATGAAATTAAGGAAAGTGGGAAAGTGAGAGAAAGTGAGGAAGGGAGAGAGAAGGGCAGAGACAGACACAGTGAGAGATAGAGTGTGAGAGAGATGACGTTCTGATTGGATAAAATGTGCTTAGCAGCTTCTGTCCGAGAGCTGCCAACTAAGCTCAACTTTTTGAAGTCTGACAACCACACACTCTCGCTCCTCCTCTTCACTCCTCCTCTCCCCTCAGTCACCCCAACGGACGGACTGCCACAAGATGTTTGCTTAACGATTACGAAGGTGTTTCTCTCCCATTAAAGGCTGACACCGAAAGAAAAATAACATTTACCGCTTCAACTTCCTGTGTTCTCTGAAACGTAATGTTTGGACTGTCTGAGCCAAAAGCGTGGTTAGTTACCATAAAGACCGTACTGACCCCAGTTCTGGACCTACGTCAAAACAACCCCACTGAAGGAATGTTATCGGCACTGGCAAAACAGATTAATTAAATGTTGGATTTATGACGCTGCGTTCCAGGTTCTGACCATGTTGAGATAGAGATCTGGCTTAATAATCCTGGGATGATGTTAGGGTTTTAGAAAGGCGCTGGCAGATTTCTGGGCGCAGGACAAGCCGCCATTTATCCTCCCTTCCCAGTGAAATAAACGGAAATGAGGCCCAGTCCCAAATGGAACTCTAACGAGTGCCCTATTACTGATCCAAGCCTTATGAACCCTGGTCAGAGGGCACTTTATAGTGAACAGGGTGGTATTTGGGAAGTACCTCTCGCTGGCTGGTTGGCTGACTGACTGGAACCTGGCCTGGTGCTTTGTTCAGATGTTTGGATCACAGGGCAGCGACACGCAGTAATGAATGACAGAAGAAACCAACAGCTACCCACCAGATACCAGCTCCACAGAGACAGCAGACAAACACACACACACACACACACACACAGGGGCCTACAAATAGCTTAGCCAAGTCTTTAACTAGATGCAAGGACCCAACACTTGTGTGAGAACGTGGTCCTTTGGCAGAATGACAGCGTAGAATCTGGGGTCTGTTCTGGGCAACAGAAGGATCCAAACTAATCCCAGAGGAATGGTGAAAAGGATCTGCGTTGTCTTAACGTCCTGGTTTTACTACGTCAACTAGAACTGCACTGGGACAATAATGTGAAGCTGCTTTCGTGAAAACAAAAAAGTGCAGCTCTGTTCCTTCAAGCTGTTCTGGAAGGCGGTTATGGTAAAGTGTTCTGGTAGGCGGTTATGGTTGTGTTCTGGTAGGCGGTTATGGTAAAGTGTTCTGGTAGGCTGTACTGGCAAGTTGGTCTGGTAAGTAGTTCTGGTATGTGGTTTTGGTAAACTATTCTGGTAAGTAGTTCTGGTAAGCAGCAAAATGTTGTTATTGCCTTTTTTTGCTAAGTGTTAGCTACCTCTAATGTATTCTAAATACCCAAAGTAATGTTGATACATAAAAAAGAAATAGCAGAGACTTTTCAAACCAATGAGGATTTAGATGTTTTAAAACCAATTATTTCAGAATCATCTAGTCCCAAGCTCCCAATATCTGACTGAGAACAGGAAGTTATCCCTGACAGAGAACAGGAAGATATCCCTGACAGAGAACAGGAAGTTATCCCTGACAGAGAACAGGACGTCATCCCTGACAGAGAAAAGGACGTTATCCCTGACAGAGAACAGGAAGTTATTCCAGACAGAGAACAGGAAGTTATTCCAGACAGAGAACAGGAAGTTATCCCTGACAGAGAACAGGAAGTTATCCCTGACAGAGAACAGGAAGTTATCCCTGACAGAGAACACGGCTTCATTCAGCATCGTAACCCACAACCCAACAGAAAGGAGGCGTTCTGTACCCATGTGTGTCTTTGGACACATAGGGCCAGGGAGTCTGGTCCTGGCTCTTCACTCCGTAGAAGTCTGACAGGATGTCTTCCAGGTTACCCTCCAGCCCCGCCCGGTCCTGCTGGCTGATCTGTTTAATCAGAGCTGTGGATATAGGCACAGCACAGCGAGAGGCATCCTCTTCCTCCCTGGAACAAACAAACAAACAAACAAACAAACACACATATTAATGTCTTGGCAAATAACACAAACTGAGTCTGTGACTGACTAAATTTGATTCACACTGTGTTCATCTATAATAAAGTGTAATACATGCATATTGCAATGTATATGCTCGAAAAGGGCAAATAAGAACCAACTTCCTACAGTAGCCAATATCCAGTCAGCTCTACTCTGTGACCCCTAAGTGACACCTACGAAGGTGGAAACCTAAGCCATGGCTGATGGAAACCTAAGCCATGGCTTCCCTGCAGTGTCACCTTCCAGCCTGGCTGCAGAAAATAAGAATCTAGGGTTCATCTGGATGCTTCCAACCCAGATAAGGAAGAACGGTGGCTTTATAACAATGACAAGCATCAACCAGAAGACTCGATAGATAGATAGAAGAGCACCATGTAAGGAACAGGATGCCATTTACACTGGGTGGGTCCTGAGAGAACTCTCCTCTTATTGCTCCCTCCATCTCCTCCTGTCTGTATCTCCTCCATCTCTTCTTGTCTCTCCCTCCATCCCTTCTTGTCTCTCCCTCCATCTCCTCCTGTCTATATCTCCTCCATCTCTTCTTGTCCCTCCCTCCATCTCCTCCTGTCTGTTTGTCCCTCCATCTCTTCTTGTCTCTCCTTCCATCTCCTCCTGTCTCTCCCTCTGACAATCTCTGCTTCCATCAACTCTCCATCACTCCCTCCATCTCCTCCATCACTCCCTCCATCACTCCCTGCATCTCCTCCATCACTCCCTGCATCTCCTCCATCACTCCCTGCATCTCCTCCATCACTCCCTGCATCTCCTCCATCACTCCCTCCATCTCCTCCATCACTCCCTCCATCTCCTCCATCACTCCCTGCATCTCCTCCATCACTCCCTCCATCTCCTCCATCACTCCCTCCATCTCCTCCATCACTCCCTGCATCTCCTCCATCACTCCCTGCATCTCCTCCATCACTCCCTGCATCTCCTCCATCACTCCCTGCATCTCCTCCATCACTCCCTGCGTCTCCTCCATCACTCCCTGCATCTCCTCCATCACTTCCTGCATCTCCTCCTATCTCTTCTGACTTTTTCACATTATATGGCTGACCACTTGTCTCTACAGTACCTCAGCCATTACAACCCATAACCATTCCAAATTACAGGAAGGAAAGAAGAGCTGTTTACCAGTGACCATGTTAGACCGCCGGTCCTGGAGAAGGGGGATTCCTAGAGACGTGAGTCAGTGACTGGTGAGACTGTAGACGTGTATCAACACATTGTAGGTCGTGGTTCAAATGTGAGAAGACAAGAGCTTCTTGGATTGTTGTTAAGAGAGGAAGTAATTTGTCATAGTCAGAGACATACTGCATGCACTGATTGAATGACTGGTTGACTGACTGACTGTCTGGCTGACAGAATAACAGCTAGTAGTCCAGCATGGTACTGTATAATGAGGTGATGTAGTGAGTTCTGAAACAAATTACAACACTTTCACAAAACACACATTTCCATGATACAGAGGGCCAGCCGGTTCTTTGTTGAGGTTTTATCTAACTGGTGTGTAACAGGAATCACGGCCCAAACTAACATGTTGTAGAGGGAGGGAAGGGTTTCAATGTCTGCCAGCCTCCCTGGAACAGCCACATAATTCCACTGCCTCATCTGTCCAATCAAACTTAAACACACATTAACCTTTAATGATAGATGACATTACCCTGTAGTGACGTGATTGATCACATTACCCTGTAGTGACGTGATTGATCACATTACCCTGTAGTGACGTGATAGATGACATTACCCTGTAGTGACGTGATTGATCACATTACCCTGTAGTGACGTGATAGATGACATTACCCTGTAGTGACGTGATTGATCACATTACCCTGTAGTGACGTGATTGATCACATTACCCTGTAGTGACGTGATAGATGACATTACCCTGTAGTGATGTGATAGATGACATTACCCTGTAGTGACGTGATTGATCACATAACCCTGTAGTGATTGATCACATTTCGCTGTAGTGACGTGATAGATGACATTACCCTGTAGTGATGTGATTGATCACATTACCCTGTAGTGACGTGATTGATCACATTACCCTGTAGTGACGTGATAGATGACATTACCCTGTAGTGACGTGATTGATCACATTACCCTGTAGTGACGTGATAGATGACATTACCCTGTAGTGACGTGATTGATCACATTACCCTGTAGTGACGTGATTGATCACATTACCCTGTAGTGACGTGATAGATGACATTACCCTGTAGTGACGTGATTGATCACATTACCCTGTAGTGACGTGATAGATGACATTACCCTGTAGTGACGTGATTGATCACATTACCCTGTAGTGACGTGATTGATCACATTACCCTGTAGTGACGTGATAGATGACATTACCCTGTAGTGATGTGATAGATGACATTACCCTGTAGTGATGTGATTGATCACATAACCCTGTAGTGATTGATCACATTTCACTGTAGTGACGTGATAGATGACATTACCCTGTAGTGATGTGATTGATCTCATTACCCTGTAGTGACGTGATTGGTCACATTACCCTGTAGTGATGTGATTGATCACATTTCTCTGTAGTGACGTGATAGATGACATTACCCTGTAGTGATATGATTGATCACATTACCCAGTAATTACCTGATTACCCTGTAGTCACTATGATAGGCTTCCCTGATAGAAAACCTTCATGCTAGTGTCCCCAGTGTAGGTGTGTCTGTTACCTGGCCTGGAAAGTGAGGTGATGAGTCAGATGATTCTCCGTGTTCAGTAGTGGTTCCTGGTGCCCCTGACCCTGGATCAGATGACTGTCCCTCACACCCAGACTTCTCTTCTCTATGTGGACAATGACCGGGTCTGGCAGGTGGCTCCGCATCATGAACAGAGGACTGAACACCACCTACGAAGACCAGACACATCCATCAGAAGAGAGAGAGAGATACTCATAGTCATTTATTGAAGACCAGACACATCCATCAGAAGAGAGAGAGATACTCATAGTCATTTATTGAAGACCAGACACATCCACCAGGAGAGAGAGAGAGATACTCATAGTCATTTATTGAAGACCAGACACATCCACCAGGAGAGAGAGAGAGATACTCATGGTCATTTATAGAAGACCAGACACATCCACCAGGAGAGAGAGAGAGATACTCATGGTCATTTATAGAAGACCAGACACATCCATCAGAAGAGAGAGATACTCATGGTAATTTATAGAAGACCAGACACATCCATCAGAAGAGAGATACTCATGATCATTTATAAAAGACCAGACACATCCATCAGAAGAGAGAGATACACATGATCATTTTGGAAGACCAGACACATCCATCAGAAGAGAGAGATAAACATGATCATTTTGGAAGACCAGACACATCCATCAGAAGAGAGAGATACACATGATCATTTTGGAAGACCAGACACATCCACCAGGAGAGAGAGATACACATGATCATTTTGGAAGACCAGACACATCCACCAGGAGAGAGAGAGATACGCATGGCCATTTATAGAAGACCAGACACATCCATCAGAAGAGAAAGAGAGATACACATGATCATTTATAGAAGTCACCGCCCTCGTTGGATGTGAGGTCTGGGCTCAATTTAGCGGCCAAGACTTCAACAGATGGCGTAAACAAGCAATTGACACTCCACATGCAGACATCTGCAAAGGCCATCCTCAGAGTTCAACACAAAACCTCCAATAACGCATTCACAGCAGAACTGGGTTCTATCTGCCAACTACTGAAAATCCAGAATAGAGCTGTTCATTTTCACAGCCACTTAAATGGAAGTGATTCTCAAACCTGTTATGAGAGAGCCCTCGCCTACCGTGAGATGAATCTAGAGAAGAGCCTGGTTCACGGGTCCTGGTGTGTAACAGGAATCACAAACCCCAAACTAACACACATAGCCCCAGGAGAGCAACACAGTCCAAACTGAAAACTATGCTAAAAAGAAAACTAAAAGAAAAATAGGGTTGCATTTGGGACACATCTACTGGATGGACAAGCAACACGCTATTCTGGATGGAAACTCACCACTCTATTCTGGACGGAAACTCTCCACTCTATTCTGGACGGAAACTCACCACTCTATTCTGGACGGAAACACACCAATATATTCTGGACGGAAACACACCAATATATTCTGGACGGAAACTCACCACTATATTCTGGACGGAAACTCACCACTCTATTCTGGACGGAAACTCACCACTCTATTCTGGACGGAAACTCACCACTCTATTCTGGACGGAAACACACCACTCTATTCTGGACGGAAACACACCACTCTATTCTGGATGGAAACACACCACTCTATTCTGGACGGAAACTCACCACTCTATTCTGGACGGAAACTCACCACTCTATTCTGGACGGAAACTCACCACTCTATTCTGGACGGAAACTCACCACTCTATTCTGGACGGAAACTCACCACTCTATTCTGGATGGAAACTCACCACTCTATTCTGGATGGAAACTCACCACTCTATTCATGATGGAAACTCACCACTCTATTCATGATGGAAACTCACCACTCTATTCTGGACGGAAACTCACCACTCTATTCTGGATGGAAACTCACCACTCTATTCATGATGGAAACTCACCACTCTATTCATGATGGAAACTCACCACTCTATTCTGGATGAAAACTCACCACTCTATTCTGGATTGAAACTCACCACTCTATTCTGGATTGAAAATCACCACTCTATTCTGGATTGATACTCACCACTCTATTCTGGATGGAAACTCACCACTCTATTCTGGATGGAAACTCACCACTCTATTCTGGATGGAAACTCACCACTCTATTCTGGATGAAAACTCACCACTCTATTCTGGTTTGAAACTCACCACTCTATTCTGGATTGAAACTCACCACTCTATTCTGGATTGAAACTCACCACTCTATTCTGGACGGAAACTCACCACTCTATTCTGGACGGAAACTCACCACTCTATTCTGGACGGAAACTCACCACTCTATTCTGGACGGAAACTCACCACTCTATTCTGGACGGAAACTCACCACTCTATTCTGGATGGAAACTCACCACTCTATTCATGATGGAAACTCACCACTCTATTCATGATGGAAACTCACCACTCTATTCATGATGGAAACTCACCACTCTATTCTGGACGGAAACTCACCACTCTATTCTGGATGGAAACTCACCACTCTATTCTGGATGGAAACTCACCACTCTATTCTGGATTGAAACTCACCACTCTATTCTGGATGGAAACTCACCACTCTATTCTGGATGGAAACTCACCACTCTATTCTGGACGGAAACCCACCACTCTATTCTGGATGGAAACTCACCACTCTCTGCTGGATGTGAGACTCAGGTTCGATGGTGATTAGGGTACACCAAACGTAGAGCAGCGAGCCGCTGGAACAAGGCACCTAGAAGGAGACAAATCCATGTGATTACAGAGCGTCAGTGATGGGAAAACTGGGAATGACTTACATGTTGCCTCGGGATTCAAACAAACATTTCATTACTGGCCCAAAGCTCTAATCACTACTGAAATATATGCTGCCCTTGATCAAAGCACTTAACCCTTATTAAGTGTCTCAAGAGAGTTGGGATATGCCAAAAAGTAACATCCACCTGTGGTAATGGGGTGAGAGGAATCTGCAACACCTAAACTGCTCAATTTTCAAAGGTCATAAAGGTCAGAGTTCACTTACTGAATCGCCACCCGGGATAAACATGTTTGTGTCCTTGTGCGGTAAGCAGGGGTGTAACCGTGCCCAAACGTACTGTCTGACCAACTAACCCCACTGAGTCACAGCAACTTTATATCCACTCTAAAACACATGATCAGGTTCTGGGCCCAGGCACGGCCTCTTGGGGTTTTCTCAAGCCGTAAAAGGGAATCCACCCAAAGCCCCAGCACTCCAGCACCATCCAACTGTTAAGTTCTATCACAATTTAACTGTTAGCGGGGCATAATAGCCTACTGAAAGTTGTCAGATGTCAGAAGATTTGGAAGCTGAAACTGTCCATTGACCTAAACAGCCCTATTGGCCCTGGTTGAAAGCAGTGCAACATGTAGTGCGTAGGGTGCAATTTAGAACGCAGGCTTAATATACTGGTTCCATTGCCCTCTACCCTGCCGCCTCGTTAAGACCTCAACATGCCAAGGCCTGTTCCAGTACAACCTCATTTACAGTCAACTGGGGACTTAATTTACTGGGGACAAAACACCAGGCATTAACACAACCACCAACATTCAGTCCTGCTCTGACACCATCCTTAGGTCCTACCGGCTAACGGACTAAAAATGTAGGGCGTGAAACACAAGACCTTGTCCGCCGGCACCCCATGTCAGAGAGACATTGTCTTCATCCAGAGACAACATTACAGAAAAGATGGAATAATGTCAGAAAAAGAGGAGCGGTTCATAAATTCTATACACAAAGGTCTTACACATCAAATCACACTACACCGAGCCCACAAACAGCCCCATATTCTCCTGACCAGAGCACTCCCTTTGACCAAGGCACATGGGGGATAGGGAGCCATTTAGGAGGCTTTATATTTTACTGACCAAAGAGTGCTGGGTCCTATTAGTGAGGATTGGTCGTGTTGCTAAATAAAAACTGTAATATACAAATGATTTATTGTGTTCATGCTAACATTGAGAGATAACAGCTGTAATGTTCTAATGACTGATTGTGTTCATGCTAACAAAGAGATAACAACTGGGGAGGAATGAGAGATGTTCAAATTACAAGAACAGAAGCCAAGGGCTTACATGACAAGCTAGGGGAAACCCTGGAGAACAGACAGCTATATGAAGCAGGCTAGGGGAAACCCTGGAGAACAGCCAGCTATATGAAACAGGCTAGGGGAAACCCTGGAGAACAGCCAGCCATACCTGGCTCCATACCTACATGCCTCTTGGCTGCTCTTCTGCCTTTTTGTCATGAAACTTTATAAACTGTAGTTTTTCTGCATTGTTAGAAGAATGTATGAACTTTATTTTTGTGTACACCCCATGGAGGCCTCCTGAAGGTTGTTCACGACAGACCCGGTAACCCTCACCTGGACCACGGAGCTGCTCAGCCTCTCCCGTTCGCTCCTCTCCAGCCGGACGTCCTGCGACCAGTCCTCGTCCCCTCGGGCTCGGACGCAGAGCTCTGTCATCTCGAGGTCCTCCAGGACGTAGGTGGGCAGCTTGCTCCCCGCCTCCAGACAGTCAGCGTGCTCCCGGACCACCGTCTGGCCGTCTGGACCCACGTAGTGCTGGGTCACACGCAGATCAATGTCCTGACACAGGTAGCTGCACATCACCTGGCGCCCACAGATGATGATCTGGAGGGCGGAGGGGAACGGGGGGGTCAAACGGACCGGTCTGATCAGGACACGGCCTGGTTACGGTATTCCGTGGTAACATAGGCCTGTACCTCCAACCGCCAGAGTGAGCCGAGTTTCTTTTCCCCTCTCTGTTTCTCCAATCCACAGAACGCCACAACGGCCTATCAAGTGGTACCCTATTCCGCCTTGGCGCTGGTCTGAACTAGTGCACTACACAGGGAAATAGGGTGCCAATTTGGGATGCAGACCAGATTTCTCTCCGGCGGCTGTCCAGCTCCAGTCACCAGGAAACCCTCATCTGGAACTGACACGTCCAATGGAGCTCACAACGGACTGTTTCCACCACCCAGTTTGTTTTTGTGTGTCTGTGGGTGTATTTGTGTGTCTGTGGGCGGCGGTGGTGGTGTTGATAATGATGACGGCGAGAAGGGCTGGTCTCTAAAGACAGACTACTCCTGCTCATCAATCATTGCTTTATAGGCTTTCTCACAGCCCACAGTCACGTCACCTCGCTCTCGCACACACGCACAAACACACAAAGGCACGCAGACACTCTCATACACACGCAAATACTCCTCCCGCAGTGGGTGAGGCAGAGAGCAGGGGCAGTCTGTTGTTGCAGTCACTTGTCACTATGCTAGGCTCAGTTTAGACGATTGGATGTGACCAGAACTCAGAGCCAATCACTGGAGCCAATGGGAACAAGATGTGGGAGCGGCCAGAAAGGAATGCAGCCTCTCTGTTTGGTCGCTGGGCTGGAGGGAGAAATGTCTGACACCTGACAATGTTTACATAACAAAGCGTCCCCGCATTTCAGGGACGGCATCTCCAGTTCCGGGAACCAAACGTTTGGTGTCTTTGGAGCAACTCAAACACGGTTTGGTAGATACGGTGTGTAAGGTACTGATCTATGTACCATTTTGTTAACACAGATCACTCATTTAAACAAAAGTCCTTGTCGGTTTTCTTGGGGGAGAGACGGCAGCAAACATGGCCAAAGGCCTTCACGACCGATTTGAATCTAAACCAGGATGTCGTTGTCACACCAGCAGATGCTACGGATTCACCACAGATTTAATGGGGCTAATCTGAACATGGTAGCTGTGAAGCAGCAGTTCGTGATGGAGGGCAAAACATTTCCAGATTCAGTGTTTTCCTATCGAGGTAAAACGACCCAACGGTTCCTTGATACGGAAAACTGACAGAACTCATCTGCTAGCAAGAGGCCCGACAAATAGCTAAGCGTCCCAACAGGAAGTTGACCACTGTAACGATGTCTTTAAATGGTCACTGAGTGGTCTTAAGGCACCTGTTTCTGGACGCCGTTGAGCTGCAACACCTTGATGATGAGGGAGGCGGTGCGCCCTTTATACTGGATCGTCCTCAGCAGAGTGCCCACGTTATCCACGCTGAAGGCCTCCGACCAACGCCAGTTACCCCAGCCCTCGATACAGACATGGAGCAGCTGTGGAGCAGAGGGCGAGAGGGGGGAGGGAGAGGGGAGGAGAGAAGACAGGAGATAGACATGAAGTTGTACAGTTGTACAGCCTGAATCGATATTGTATTTATGCCATTGCGGAAGCCAAGTAAACAGAATGGCTTTTGTTTAGAGATCCGTTGAGGAAAAATCTGCCTATTTACTCAGTTGAACATGTTCTGAAGACGCGTGTTGTTGATAGTCTGGTTGGCAGGAGAACATGTCCTGGAGGTCTTTGGTGTTGATAGGCTTTGCTGACACGAGAGCATTTTCTTAAGGTCTCTGGTGATTATAGTCTAGCTTTATTTAACCGATGATTGAAATTAATTTCTGCAACTAATATGCTACGGAATGCCTTTGTGTAACTACAGCTTGACTGTGTAAAGACCTTCAAGGTACATGTCCTACAAATATGTCCGGAAAACCGTGAGGTAATTTAAAACAGCTTTTTCTCAGCCGTGTTGCCGTCTTTTTCAAACAACCAGCCGGATCATGAACTCAGCAAACACCAAACAGGAGCTAGAACTACAGATATGTAGAAAACTCTGAACAGTACAACACAAACCCCTCCAGGCCTCCGTGGTACAAACTTCTGACCTCTCACCGCGGTCAACACTCCTGACGGGTCGAGGATTCTGCCGGCGGTACAGAAAATAAAGCCAAGAGCATCTGACAGGTAAGAGACGGAGACAGGGGGGTTGAACTCGCCTCCGCTTCCCTAAGGAGCTAGGTTGGAAAGAGTGAAAAGTGTTTTGAAGATTTACACTTGGGTCATTCCCTAAATGTGCTGAACATTTACCCAATCTGTAAAGAAAAACAAATTAGCTGTGAGGTCAGGTAGCGTCTGAGAGGGATTTGGTCAGGGCCACGACACACACACACACACACACACACACTCAGACAAACACACACACCATCTCTGAACCTGTCACTGCTTCTCTTTTGAACACAGATCCCATTACAATAACACCACTAATCAAAGCCTCAATTCAGTTTCACCCAGATCTCTGCACTCCTTGCTCAGTTGAGGTGGCGTTCGAAGTGGAAGTGACATCATTTCTAGGGTCCCAAGACAGGCGGTGTTGTAGGACGACTAACTCCCAGGGAAGTGGCAAAGTAGAGTAAACATAAGAGAGGGGTCCTAGGGGGAGGAGGGGGAGGAGGGGGCACGTGCACGTGCACACACATCAGGAGAGCACCTCAGGCCCATCTGTGAAGGGAGTGTTTGTTATTCCAACAGCCCCCCCCTCCCCTGGTCCATGTTATCACGCCCGAGGACAGCGGTGACCTCTGAGGAACAGCCATAATATCGTCTCCCTGGCTTCAGACTTCAAATGTCCGCTGACACTCCTGTTTGAGTTCAGCGTTGAGCACGGGCGGCTTACAGAAAGATCTGGACACCGAGGAAAACGCCACAGCTCACATTAAACGTGGCGGCACTTGTACTACATAGGGATCGGGACGCCGCCAGAGTCTGGTTTGTGCTTCCAGAGACCGGGGGAAAAGTGAGCAAGCGGGGGACAATGTCAGACAGGCTGTACAACATGTCCACTTAGCTGAGTCCTTTTCAACCTGGGGGGGGGGTTAAGTCAGACACTCAGCCAAGCAAGACCAGCTTCAAAGCCACGTTCCTTATTGGACCACAAGCTCAGAATGAATCATCAACTCATCTTCCACAACAATAGAGTATGAAAGAGCCATCGGGAAACGGCGGTAATGTTGTGGTAAATAACCTCCCAGGACTCCGCAGGTCAGCGGGTCATGGTCAGGTGGACCGGTGCATTGTTTGTGTGTTAGTTTTTGGTTTAGTGTTTCGGTGTAGTGTTGCAACTGTTCGCTTGGTTTAGAGGCATCCAGAACGTTGCTGCAGGGCCCAGGTTAGAAAGTACCCTGAATTATTAGGGTTAGAGGTAAAGTAGTATAACCTCTACGACCTTTTAGGAGCTTCTCTGATCCAATGACGACACTACTGTCTGCATTTATACAGGGATCCACAAGGGACGGTTTAAAGAGAGTAGGAGTATACATAGAGTAGAAGTAAAGCATTCCTTCAGCGTTTAGAACAAACAAGATCCAAGACACAATTCACCATGAGAGTGAAACCTACAGTGAACCTCCGGATTACTGAAACATACTGTGAATGCTGAGATTACTGAAACATATTGTGAATGGTAGGATTAGTGAAACATGGCGTAAATTCCGGGATTAGTGAAACCTACAGTGAACCCTGGGATTAGTGAAAAATATTTTCAAACGCTAGGATAATTGAAACACTGTGAACACTGGAATAAGTGAAACATATCATGAACGCTGGGATTAGTGAAACATACAATCAGCTCCAGGATTAGAAATAATGGCAACATCTGCATGACGATTGTATTTCAAACCCTTTAAGGTTAGGCCAACATGGCCGCCAGGAGAGGATGAGAACACTGGCTATAGTTACCACATGGTCACGGCAACCAGACGAATGATACACTAGGAGTGCTGAAGCCCACCCCCTGGTAAACCTCATGTCACAAATCATTAACACACCTATCACATGCTTACGCAGCTATTTCCTGTTTTTGAGGTATGGCAGAATGCACGGATCATGTTGTTTCTATGGAGACCCAGACAGTGCGAACTGAAACACATAGCTGTGACACAGACGGAGTGCAGACACTGCACAAACCATGCTGTAAATTACCCTGCTGTGAGTCAATTAGAGTGTGTGTGTGTGAGAGCTCAATCCAACCCCCCGCTGGGCAGTATGTAATGTCTATTAGCCTGCTCTGTCATAACGCCTTATTCCCATAAATACATTGCAATCATGTTTCCTGGAAGACATAATGCTTGGATATAACTCTACTCACAACACAAACAATGACCCATTCCTCCACACACACACACACACACACACCCTCGGAAACAAACAGATACACAGACAGAAAGACAGACAACAGACATACACAGACTGACAGACACACACACCTTTTAAATATAATTACTTGTCTTTACAACTTATATGTAATCCATAACATAAACAATGATTTGATACCTCACTTCCTGATAAAGACAGAAGAATGACTTCACGTCCTGAGTATGACTCCACATTGTGACCTATTGACCAATCAACATCTGATAGCTGTTAGCTAAGGAACATCAATGTCAGAGAGTATGGATGGCTCTAAACTAACTATCCTTTGTCAGCCATACCTCTGCCATGCACAAATCACAAGTGCGCATGCACAGACAATTACACACTGAAAAATATTTATATGACAAACTGCATATTGTCTCCTCCCCTCCTGTCCTGTTGTTTCTTCCAAGGAACAGGAGACCTAGCCGCAGACCAGATCAGTCAGCCATTACTACCATTCATTCCCGTAGTCCTCCGACTGCCAAAGGAAATGAGAGCCATACCAACATTAGGAACTAGAGTGTGTTTTGTTGTTCAGGAAGGAGACAGAGGAACAGTGGCCTGTCTGTCTGTTGGTTAGGGGTCACGGAGTTAGCCTAGCCACCTAGCAAATTGACAACAGGTTTACACAGGCACAACTAGCCTAGCCACCTAGCAAATTGACAACAGGTTTACACAGGTACAACTAGCCTAGCCACCAAGATACTTAACAACAAGTTTATACAGTTTTACACAGAAAAACAAGCCTAGTCCCCGAGCAAATTAAAAACAGGTTTACACAGGGACAACTAGACTACCCAGTTAGCTAATTGACATCAAGTTTACACAGGGACAAGAAAGTGAGAATGTAATGTAATACTGGTACAGAAGGACACGGACAGACGGCAGAAATACAGACAACAGAAACACAGACAGAACAAAAGAGTATGAATGTTGACCTCCATGGTTCCTGTAAGGAACTCAGCCTCTAGAAGCTGTCTGGTGCAGTCCTCAGTCTGAGTCTCTAAGACAAGACGGCCATTCATCAAAGTCCACGTTTACACGCTCACAAGAGCTGCAGGCAGGAGCCTTCGAGTACAGGCAGACTTCGGGGACAGGACTGGTTGTGTGGGAGACAATGGGGTTCCTGCGGGTTCTGAAAACCATTGTCCCACATTTGTACCGTAACGGCATTCCAGACATGCCATACGGCTGGCTTCCAAGCCAGAGGGCTACAAGCGTCTGCAGGCAGTGGATGCTGACAAAAGACTCCCTGTCTGAGAGGCTCAGTGGTAGATGTGACGCGGGTACAGGCAGACAGGCATGCAGGCAGCTATGCAGGCAGGCAGGCAGACATGCAGGCAGGCAGGCAGGCAGGCAGAGCAGTAAGCGGTAAGTCCAACCACAGGGAGATGTGAGTCAGTGCTGTGTATCGGCCGCCCCGACACCTCCAGCCTGACCACGTCTGACTGGCTGTCTGGCTGGGTTAAAATGGAAAATGAATTTTGTTTATCAACTATATAAAAATAAATAAACCTGCGGCATCATAAGGCAAGATGGTAAACTTTTCAAATAAAACAATAAAACTCAACGAGCCAGGGACACCCTGGAAAAGAGGAACACCTGTGTGGACCTCCTGACGGGCAGACCTCATGTAGTGGCCCACCTCCTTACTGACTACTAACAGCAGGTGTCCTCAGACCTCCTGACGGGCAGACCTCATGTAGTGGCCCACCTCCTTACTGACTACTAACAGCAGGTGTCCTCAGACCTCCTGACGGGCAGACCTCATGTAGTGGCCCACCTCCTTACTGACTACTAACAGCAGGTGTCCTCAGACCTCCTGACGGGCAGACCTCATGTAGTGGCCCACCTCCTTACTGACTACTAACAGCAGGTGTCCTCAGACCTCCTGACGGGCAGACCTCATGTAGTGGCCCACCTCCTTACTGACTACTAAAACCAGGTGTCCTCAGACCTCCTGACGGGCAGACCTCATGACGGGCAGACCTCATGTAGTGGCCCACCTCCTTACTGACTACTAACAGCAGGTGTCCTCAGACCTCCTGACGGGCAGACCTCATGTAGTGGCCCACCTCCTTACTGACTACTAACAGCAGGTGTCCTCAGACCTCCTGACGGGCAGACCTCATGTAGTGGCCCACCTCCTTACTGACTACTAAGAGCAGGTGTCCTCAGACCTCCTGCTCGACTCCTCATTCACCCACAACCGAGTGACTCTGCACGGCTACAACAATCGTTCAGTTTGCGAGTGGCACTGTGGTGGCAGGCCCGGTAACCAACAACGGCGTACGTGGAGGAGGTACGTAAACAGGCATCATCTCACCAGGAAAATGAGAACCTGATCCTCAACGTTGACCAAAACAAATGGGGTTGATCATTGCCTTAGGAATCACATGAGGGAACAGGCCACAGTTAACACCAACACACCACAGTCAAGTCAGCAGTTTTAACTTCCTCTGAACAGAAAAATTTGTGTCTCACTGTAAACTATGAACACATACAGGATTTTCTTTTTTTTGTAATTCTCCAGGAATGTTCCGCGTGGCTATCCAGGAACAGAGAACTTCATTCCACCATTCAACCGTAACAGACACGACTACTAAATGTGTTTCATGTGACGCTAACTTTTTGTTGTTCCTAGGTTGGGGTTATGGTGACCCTGTGCCAATCCACACTTCTACTATTGAAATGAACTTGAACTACTATTGTAACGACACAAGTGAGGCTGCACAGGGTTTACATTCCCTCCCCCTATATCACCCCCTCCCCTCCCATCAAAACTATTCCTCTAAGTAGCAGAGCACCGGCAGCCTGGGGGTGCTGGGGGGCAGGGGTGCTGGGGGGCAGGGGTGCTGGGGGGCAGGGGTGCTGGGGGGCAGGGGTGCTGGGGGGCAGGGGTGCTGGGGGGCAGGGGTGCTGGGGTGTCCATCAGTCTCACAGGTGGAGAAGACCTTTGGATGGAACCCCTTTTCACTTTCACAGTCGTACCACACACACACACACGCGCGCACAACTGCGCGCGCACACACACAGGCAGTCCTGCCGGCCAGCCTGGAACATTCCATTAATAAAGTGCTTAATGAACTGAGCTGGCCTGCGGTGTTCAACAGGTGTTGAAGTATTTACAGTGAGAAGTGTTGTAGGGCCTGCCAATAAACCCAATTGGTTAACAGAAACATACTGTCAAAAACCCCAGCCAAAAGCTATGTCCGGAGCTTTCAGCTATTGGTTCTGTTCATAAGGGAACCCTGGAAAAGACATTCACAGGCAGAAATGTGGTGTGCTTGCCATCTTGTTTACAAAACTGAAGCTGGGAAAGACAAAGCTTTCGAAATAAAGTTGGTTTGGTTTGAAATATTCAAAAATACAATTCTAGTTAATACAGTCATCATGAATGAAGTTTAGCACATTTCTAATTGTGATTGCCTAAACATGTGAATCAGAGTTGGTTTGGTCTCTAGCCTAAATGTTACTGTTTAGGATTAAATTACACTAATTATACAAACTAGTTCAGGGTTAGCTTGAATGGCTGGAGAGACCTGCCTCATTTAAACCCATGTTAACTTGCTAACTGTTATTATCATTACAAAAGCAAACAGAGCATCAAGATCAGAATGGATGCAACTTTTGTGAACAACATTGGTCGGGGAGTAATTGGAGTAACTGGTTTAATGATGTAGGAGATAAGTCACACATTTTTGGTCTTGTCCCCATTCAAGCCCATGATACTCTTTTCCCCATTGGAATGCATTGGGAGCTTATTTAAAGTATTGTTATTTAAAAACTCAAACAAATGGTTTCAAAACCATCTTGTCACGCAACTGATAGCTGTTATCATTTAGGCTCCAGCGTGAGTGAAAGAAATTAAACAACAACAGGATTGCAAGAACACTCTCGGGTCGTGCTTTGCCTTAGGCAAACACAGTAAAAAACAAGTACTTTGCAGCTACTGGCCAAATGCAGAATTATTACAGAGAGAAAATCCACCCCTGGAGTCAGACCTCTCCTCAAGGCCCCACAGCTTTTCCACGTATTTAAACTATTCCAGAGCGAGCCCATCTGATTCAGCTTGTCAACTAATAATAATGAAGCACTTGACTATTTGATTCAGGTGAGTTAGTTCAGGGCCACAACAGGGTTCGGGATCATGTGAGGGCCCCCGAAGGAGAGCGTCAAGAACCCCCGACCAATCACACGTACTGCTGGCACCTCTAAACCCAGACCTTGGAAAAAGCCCGGGAAGAAGCAAGATAAAAGTGTGTTTCTGTAACTGCTCCCACACTGACATGTTCAGGGGGATTAACATGGAACAACAAACACAGGGCAGTGGCCCAGTTTAGCCCGCGTCATCATGGTAATTACATGGGTCTGCCAGTGTCAGTTGGGGCTCATCCTTGGGGTAAACTGTACAACCAGGGGAATTACCAGGCTATAAACAACGCCATCATCTCGTCAAATATAACACGCAACCAAAACAGCCCCAAAGGCATCCGAAACAGTGAAATAATAAACACGTTCAGTACATGTTGAGGGCTGAAGAAGAGGGGAGGAAAAGACAGGAGGAGAAAGGAAGACGAGAAGGGTGGATGGAAGAGATGGGTGGGGGAGGTGACAATGGGGGAAGGTCTGGGGAGAGACGAGAGGAGAGGGTCAGGGGGGAGATGAGAAAAGAGGGTGGGGGTGAGAGACGAGCGGAGGAGGGGGGAGACAAGCGGAGAGGGGGAGAGAGGAGAGGAGAGGGTCAGGGGGGAGACTAGAGGAGAGGGTGGGAGGGAGAGATGAGAGGAGAGGGTGGGGGGAGAGACGAGAGGAGAGGGTGGGAGGGATGAAAAGGGAGGATCAGGGGATAGACAAAAGGAGAAAAGAGGGGGAGCAATGAGAGGATAGGATGGGGGGAGAGATGAGAGGGGAGGGTCAGGGGGGAGACAAGAGGAGAGGGTGGGGGAGAGATGAGAAAAGAGGGTGGGGGGGAGAGACGAGCGGAGGAGGGGGGAGACAAGCGGAGAAGGGGAGAGAGGAGAGGAGAGGGTCAGGGGGGAGACGAGAGGAGAGGGTGGGAGGGAGGGAGAGATGAGAGGAGAGGGTGGGGGGAGAGACGAGAGGAGAGGGTGGGAGGGATGAAAAGGGAGGATCAGGGGATAGACAAAAGGAGAAAAGAGGGGGAGCAATGAGAGGATAGGATGGGGGGAGAGATGAGAGGGGAGTATGGGGGCAAGGGGTACTTTTCTCGGAGGCATACAAGCATACAAGCACACAGTTAGAAAAAATTGTCTAATAATGCTTAGAACCACTTTCCAGTTTTGCTGCATTTTAAGGGGATAATGACTCAATATTTCAGTTTGAATTCCATAGAATTACCACAGTGGGGACATTGTAAGTTAAGATTTGTTTAATTATTTTAATAAATTAATTAAGTTCTACTAGAATCAAACATTGAATCGCATTCATCCTCAAGGTAGTTCCAACCAGACTAAACCGGACCACCATTGGCTTGTTGCGGTGCATTATGGTATCAGTAGTTATTTGTGTGACAACCAATTATGAATTTGACCGTCAGAAGCCCTACAACCATTGGAATGTTTCTCTGTGTAGAAAACAGTCACCGGTCACATGCGAAAACATCATTTAACACATTTGTACATCTACATTCTTCGTTGCATATGCAATCCAAACTGTCGCACGGCAGAGTCCTGACAAGTCCTTCAGACCACAGCATCTTGTGGTATGTAGGTTAAATGGGCTTTATAGGCAACTTGGGTGTTGTTACAACTCACCTCTTGTCCTCCGTCCCTTCTCCTGCCCCTACCCCATGCCTCCCTTTTTCCTGCTCCTCCCTCCACGCTTTCCATTCTCCTCTTCCTAAACCTTCCTATTTCCATCCGTTTTAACATGCTGGATATTCAAGAACAGCCCCACAAACTCCCTGTGACAAACACTCACGCAGAATTAGCAGGGTGTGGTCTGTCTCCCAGGCAACCAGAGCTGAACGGAACATTGTTGAGGGGGTCACAGCGGTGAACAGTGGGAAGATATTTTGGGTCTGGACTGGGAGACTAGGAGCTGAGATAGACCCGAGCAGACTAGGCTAAACCCAGACATGGACAATAGGAAATCAGGGGGTTTGGTGTACAGGTTGTCTGCAATGTGTCATATCTGGAGAGATTCATTACTGCCATTATAAAGGTTACTGCATTCATACACACGGTATAAAGTCTCTTATGAACTGGAATGCGGATTGGCTGATAGCCGTGGTATTATAAGACTGTATACCTGGGTATGACGTCACATTACTTGTTACTGCTTTAATTGTGTTGGTACCTGCCCATATACCACTCCCCCTCATGCCTTATCACTTAAATATACCAGATTTCAGCCAACCAGCATTCAGGATTTGAACCAAACAATTTATAATATACAGTATGATCCTATATTGTAAATTAACATATGTCATTCATTACTATAATATACTTTATCAGATGATATGATCCTTTATTACAATAAATCATGCTAAAATACACCATACGATATGATACTAAACAGCACTAGACGTTATGACCCTATACTATGCCATACAATGGGATCCCATACCATATGATATGATCCAATACTAGACCATACAATATGATAATAAACTTTACCACACAATACGATCCTATACTATACCACACAATACGATCCTATACTATATCACACGATATAATTCCAGAATTCAGTGATGCTATACCATACCATATGATCCTATACCACACCATGTGATCCTATGCTATATGATAAGATCCTATGTAATAACATACCACATGATCCTATACTATATGATATGATCCTATGTAATACCATACCATGTGATCCTATACTATACCATATGATCCTATACTATATAATATGATCCTATGTAATACCATACCATGTGATCCTATAATATTCCATATGATCCTATACTATATGATATGATCCTATGTAATACCATACCATGTGATCCTATACTATTCCATATGATCCTATACTATATGATATGATCCTATGTAATACCATACCATGTGATCCTATACTATACCATATGATCCTATACTATATGATCCTATGTAATACCATACCATGTGATCCTATACTATTCCATATGATCCTATACTATATGATATGATCCTATGTAATACCCTACCATGTGATCCTATACTATACCATATGATCCTATACTATATGATATGATCCTATGTAATACCATACCATGTGATCCTATACTATACCATATTATCATATACTATATGAAATGATCCTATGTAATACCATACCATATGATCCTATACTATACTATATGATCCTATGTAATACCATACCATGTGATCCTATACTATACCATGTGATCCTATACTATATGATATGATCCTATGTAATACCATACCATGTGATCCTATACTATACCATATTATCATATACTATATGAAATGATCCTATGTAATACCATACCATATGATCCTATACTATATGATCCTATGTAATACCATACCATGTGATCCTATACTATACCATATGATCCTATACTATATGATATGATCCTATGTAATACCATACCATGTGATCCTATACTATACCATATTATCATATACTATATGAAATGATCCTATGTAATACCATACCATATGATCCTATACTATACTATATGATCCTATGTAATACCATACCATGTGATCCTATACTATACCATGTGATCCTATACTATACCATATGATATTGTCCTCTAGAGTACACTCCAGCCGTGCCCTGGTGTGCTGCTCTGCTCACAGCCCCACTCTGACCACATTACATTCCTCTCTTTAAGCTCGTCACTGTGGATGGAGCGTGACTACCTCTGTATCGGAACGTGACTACCTCAATCACCTCTTTAATATTTCCTCTGACACTGATGGTCACGGACAGCAGAGAGCCGAGAGAGAACGGGATTCATGTTTCGCTGAAACAACAGTGAGTTTTAAACATAACACTAGGTCTCGATGTTACCCTGTCACAGAGACAGACACTCTGGGATACGTCAACAAAAAGAGACACCTACGGTAAATGGAGACACGTCCATTCATTAGAAAACACATTGTTAGGACCTGGTTCACATCACTCTGGCCAACACCATGTTCAGTAGAGAGGCTGGATCCTGTGTGTCTAACTACCCGGACACCCTGCCTAGCCTGGATCCTGTGTCTCTAACCCTGCCTAGCCTGGATCCTGTATATCCAACCCTACCTAGCCTGGATCCTGTATATCTAACACTGCCTAGCCTGGATCCTGTGTCTCTAACCTCGGCCATCCTGGATCCTGTGTCTCTAACCCTGCCTAGCCTGGATCCTGTGTCTCTAACCCTGCCTAGCCAGGATCCTGTGTCTCTAACCCTGCCTAGCCTGGATCCTGTGTCTCTAACCCTGCCTAGAGTGGATCCTGTATATCTAACCCTACCTAGCCTGGATCCTTTATATATAACACTGCTATGCCTGGATCCTGTGTCTCTAACCACGCCCAGCCTGGGTCCTGTGTTTCTAACCTCGCCCAGCCTGGGTACTGTGTATGTAAACCTGATATAAAGAGAGAGAACTAAAGTAAGGCTCAGTATTGGCCTGGCCTTCCTCAAAGAACCCCCCCCCCCACGCCATGTCCAGCAGCTCATGCCTGAGGGGAACAGCAGAGGAATGGGTCAGGGCCCGGTGTGCGTTTCAGTTTCAGCCTGTCCCTGATCCAATAAGAGGGAGCCAGGAGGAGTGGTCAGCAGAGACATTCTCATACTCCAGCCGTGAGGTCATCGTTAAGCTGTTGGTCTCTCCTCCCGGTCATGGCTGTCAGGCTCCACTGCTCCAAGGTTTTTTAGCCTTTTGGCTGCTAGGCTGCCTGGCTACACGACAACAAGCCCAACCATGACCCGGAGGGCCGGGCGGAAACAGATGGAGGGGGGGCTGTGTTACCAGGGAAACAAGGTTACCAGGGCAACAGGGTTATCAGGATGTCAAGTACTTTCTAAATTTCACTGGGTGATTTCACTGGGTGATTATTGGATTCCATGAAAATTGTCGGCATTTTTATCCAACAATTGTGGCCTACAGATTTAAATAAGAAGATCAGTTTGCTGCTACAGGACAGATTCAGTGAGACAGGTCAGAATCAGAGAGACAGGACAGAGTCAGGAAGACAGGCAAGGACAGAGTCGGGGAGACAGGAAAAGACAGAGACAAGAGAGGCAATTCAGACTAGGGAAAGAATGAGGCTTGTTTGACCCTGCTGCTTAAGATTTTACAGTCAAAGACCAGAAACTACATATTTACATGTTTCTAACATTGCCAAGGTTGTCTTTCAACTGTCAAAATTCAGCCCAATATAACAGTTACCAATTATGACTCCTTTTGAGAAATGCCGCTCGCACGCGAGTAAAGCATTTCCTCCTTTCAAAATACAAACGGTTCCCCATTTGGAAAAATATCCATTGCTGTCCAATTCTTATTCGTGCATATGAATGAACCATGTCAAACTGCATTGCTCTGTTGAATTGGGTCTCACAAATGCAAGCTCACAGACATAAGTGTTGGTTCGATAGCTAGCCTGGAGAGAACCCGCGCGAGAGAGGTCTAAGCTGCTTCCTCCGGTGCTCATGCAATCGCTAGCGAGACTGAAAAGAAACTTTTCCACGCCAGAAATAGTTGCAATATAACCATATACAGTTTTAGTTAAGGCTCACAGTAACGTAACTACTGTAGCCAGCAAATGTGTTTGTCTATCCTGACCCAAGACGCATGCATAGACCTGAAACAGTCACACTCTAACCCTAAACTGTTTTATTTCAGGCTTACTATAATGTAGTCATTAGCCAGCAAAGTTTTCATCTATACGGAATAATTCATATTGCGTACTTCGCTTCGCCTGTGAGGAGATACGAACTCAGGACCTATAGTTTGCAAGTCCGCTTCTCTAAACACTACACTATTTAACAAGGGCTAGTCAGTCAGTCAGTCAGTCACTCAGTCATTAAGAGACATTCGCTCTTCTTGGCCGGCTCCGCTTACGCGGTCCGGCAAAAACATACACCCAAAAGACAACTTTCTGTTGCAAAGATCTTGCTTTTGCTTCCAGGTAGACCATGTCAAAGTAGTAGTTGAAATTCACTCACCCTCACCCTAAACCCAGGCCGGATGTCTCTGTAAAAGCACTCTGTGACAACTGCTGTTGTAAAAACGGCTTTATAAATACATTTGATTGATTGATTGATTGAGGAAGAGGAGGAAGAGTAACTACTCTGAACAAAATTATAAACAAAACACTTTTGTTTTTGCCCTCATTTATCATGAGCTGAACTCAAAGATCTAAGACTTTCTCTACGTACACAAAAGGTCTATTTCTCTCAAATATTGTTCACAGATCTGTCTAAATTTGTGTTAGCGAGCACTTCTCTTTTGCAGAGATAATCCATCCACCTCACAGGTGTGGCATATCAAGATGCTGATTAGACAGCATGATTATTGCACAGGTGTGCCTTAGGATGGCCACAATAAAAGGTCACACCTGTGCAATAATCATGCTGTCTAGTCAGCATCTTGATATGCCACACCTGTGAGGTGGATGGATTATCTCGGCAAAGGAGAAGTGCTCACTAACACAGATTTAGACAGATTTGTGAACAATATTTGAGAGAAACAGGCCTTTTGTGTACATGTGTTGCATTTATAATTTTGTTCCGTGTAGGATATGAAATTGTCTTATCAGAGTCCACACTATTTATTGTCCGCTGTAATTTGAGCCAACTAACTCTGGAGGAGTTGGCAAGCCAGGTATTAGTGCACAGTTCAGTTCCTCTCTGCAGTTTACGATTCAGCAACTTTGCTTCTTGGAACTAAACTATCCTGGTGCTAATCATGTAGTATCAGAGCGTTTGTCTTGAGTAGACCCTAATCTTAAACCAGGGAGACATCGATGGGAATGGCATATTTCAGCAATGATGGCATAGCGGTTATTTTCTCCCCAGATTCAGAACATTTCAACAATGCATCAGTGATAGGCAGTGTGTAAGTGCGTGTGTGCGTGCGTGCGTGCGTGGGGGGCAGACGTGCAGGGCCTCAGTACATTTCACTCAGTGGTGAGGAGAGAGGTTGCGGTCACCCTGTTGATATGCCAGACTACAGCTCTGCTTCGAGTGAGGTAAGAGGTGTGTGTGTGTGTGTGTGTGTGTGTGTGTGTGAGAGCGAGAGGGAGAGGTACGAGCACAGATTAAGTGTGATTGATGATTAATAAGACTTGACTTCCTGACTTACTGGAGCAATTATGGCCATGTCTTTTCTCAGGCAGGACTTTCTCACACTGCTCAGTAGAACACAACCAGCGCTCACACAATGCATGTGTATCTGTGTGTGTGTGTGTGTGTGAGACAGAGAGAGGTAGAGGTAACAGAAAAGAGAGAGAAAGAACGTGCTTCCAAACTGATTTTAGATCACCATGTAGCTCAACCCATAAACCACCTAGGGTTAAATGTAATCAATCTTCTTTAAGCATGCTGTTAGTGTGGTGTCACAGCATACTGGGGAGAGACAGGGACACAACCTTGACAGCAGGCTGAGAGAGACAGAAGGAGAGAGACAGAGAGAACGAAAGAGGCGGAGAGAACGAGAGAGACAGAGAGAACAAGAGAGACAGAGAGAGAGAGAACAAGAGAAACAGAGAGAACAAGAGAAACAGAGGGCTAGGCACGGAAAAGACTTGCTGATAAGGCCTATCAACCTCTAAGTAGAACCAGCATTGGATTAGTCAATCCCCTGTGTGCGTGTGGCCAGAGTGTATGAACAGAGTGTGTGTGTGTGTGTACCTGTGGAGACTTGTGGCTCCTCCAACTGTACTGGTGACTGTGTAGGGAAGCCAGCAAAACGTTCTCGTCCGTATCCACCTGGCCGAAGCGCAGCGTCTCGTGGGTGTCATTACAGATCACATAGTGGCTAAACACCAACTCCTCTGCGCCCGCATCGCCATTCTAGACACAGGAGGGGGGGGGGGGGAGAGGGTGATCGAGGGGTTAGCAAGGAAACACACATTCAGTGTGTGCGCATTCTTGAATGTGTGTCCATGTGCGTCCTCTATAAATGACCTCTAGATGTGGCCAGACGTCATTTATAGATGACCCCTTAGATGTGGCCAGACGTAATTTATAGATGACCCCTTAGATGTGGCCAGACGTCATTTATAGATGACCCCTTAGATGTGGCCTGATGTCATTTATAGATGACCCCTAGATTTGGCCTGATGTCATTTATAGATGACCCCTAGATTTGGCCTGATGTAATTTATAGATGACCCCTAGATGTGGCCAGATATCATATATAAATGACAAGTAGATGTGGCCAGACGTCATATTTTGAGGTTGTGGGCAGGCCTTTGTCCTCAGACCAAACTTCCAGCAATGCATCAGATTCATTTAAACACCTGAGCAATTTTTGTTTGCTCATTCTACTTTTGCAGGGCATACACATTAAAAGTGGTTTTAGCTGTATGCTTTGGTTTTAATCTGCACTTTTCTTACAACCAGAGGTCCATCCCACCTTTACAGTGATACAGTGAAAAGTCCTAAAGCTAAAATGGTATCCCTATAATGTAAAACACACAAAAAAAAGAGGCTACATTTTCAAAATGTTCTACATTTTATGAACAGATAAAGGCTTAAAAGGCTTGGTGAACAGAAGGTAATATTTCCCAAAACTGAAGAAGACAAGTTGTTCAGCCACATCAATGGCCTTGGTCAGGTCTATATAAAAAAAGTTTCTATTCCAAGCACTAACATAGTAATCTAAATCCTGTGCCAACCAGTTAACCAGCCAGCAGGTCATACAGTCAGTTAGTCTGCCTGCCAGTCAGCCATTCAGCCAGCAAGCAGGCCATTTAGTCAGCCAGTCATCCAGTCAAACAAACCAATGTACCAAAGAAGGCCTGGTAATACAGCTGTAGCTGATGGACAACACTGTATCTCTGACCCATCACGTCACCTCGCATGGTAATGCGCTACACATCATCCTCCTGCTATTGAAAAACCCTGGCGTTTGGAGGGAGCTCCGCTAACACACTAAAAGTTCAAGAGCACGCAATTCCAAAACAGGGCTCAACAACCGCGGCCTGTGAATCACCCTGGCCGTTTCCAAACACATCTAACCGCTGCTCAGGTCCGGGCGGGGTTTATGGATCGATTACCACACCCCTTCTGAGCAGCCTTTTAACACACTGGCAGACGTGAAGGGGTCCCTGGTGTGTGTGTGTGTGTGTGTGCGTGCGTGCGTGAGCTTCTCACTAACTCCTCCAACCTCAACAGACCCCACGTCACATTACTGTAGAGAGAAGCAGAGTGACGGTTAAACAGACTGGCAGTAAAAAGCTCGGCGTTCCTCTGCCAAGCACGTTCTGTTGTTGCTGTTGAAAACGCATGGGAAAGTTTGCACCATTAAACCTCGAGGACAGAGACAGTCTTTCAGGCTGACGGGACAGCTGTGAGCAGAGTTCAAATCCATTCCCATTTAATAGAGGAATGCAAGCTGAGGTTCCTTCAACGGGACACCCAGATTTATAAACCTCCACCCATATTTAAGATGCCATGCTAAGCCCTCTTTTGATGGTATCTGCTAACAGAGAGTATTCATTAGGCTACATGATACAGGCATGAAAACAACCTTAACTCAGACCAGTGATCCGCTATTGTCCGATTGGTTTTGTCGTAGCCCTCATGTGGACACATTCTACTGCTCAGTTAGTGGACAATCAACACAACCAGCCAGCTGAAGGCAGAATTTGGGGGCAGTTTGTTTCCTTTGTTAAGTTCTGATGTCGCACCCGATTAGAACTCAAGGGAAAAGTTACTGTTTTATTCCACTGCAGACATTTTCAAACATAGTCCTTGCCTTTATCTATCTTTATGAATTCGTCAACAGGTACTTGCCTCAGATTTTTCCCCTTACTTATGTGATTCCCAGTTGTTAACTAACACCCTTCCTCATCGCAGAAACACCCAGTAGACTCACGACAGTTGATGTCATGATCTGTCTCTTCTGAAATGCCATTCTGGTTTTTATTACACAACTTTATTACTACAACCAGGAAGTCTGGACCGCCATCCTTACCTGGTAGGAACTCACCGGCCTTTTACTTCGACTGACCTGACAGGCACCCAAACATTCATTAACACTTTGTGGCATGGCAACAATATTTGACTACTGAACCCCCAGAATCCTGGAAAGGGGAGGCTAACTGCACAGCCAACCATGAGAGCCTGTACCCTCAGATTTACAAAACCAAAAACTGTTTGCAGGAAATTTTTTTAGTTTGAATGGAAGATTCCCCCCTTTAAACAGGCCTTGTGGCAGTTCCTCTGTAAGCCAGTGTCCCAGCAGAAACCAGTGTCCATTTTTATAAACCTATAATATATCAAATAACAATGTCATGTCTACCCTAGATCTAAACAATATAGAGAGGTCCCATAGTTAACAAGGAAACATGAACTTGGAGGAAAGAAGGGAATGTAGAGAAAAATGGATCATCCTGGAATTGGATCCTCGCCAGGCAGGAGTTAGAGTTAGAAGTCATGCTTCAGACAGACAGCTAAGGGCGTTACTGGCAACAGTAAAGTTGACATTAGAAAACGGACAATAATCAGATCAAGAAACACCTACGGGAAAAAAAGCTGATATCCCACAACACCTGCTCAGACAAGGAACCAGATATGTCTATAACTATTTATGGTCCAATTGACTGAACCAGATATGTCTATAACTATTTATGGTCCAATTGACTGAACCCGATATGTCTATAACTATGTATGGTCCAACTGACTGGAGGAGATATGTCTATAAGTATGTATGGTCCAATTGACTGAAGCAGATATGTCTATAACTATTTATGGTCCAATTGACTGGAGAAGATATGTCTATAACTATGTATGGTCCAATTAACACACTAAAAGTCCTTGGAATATCATCCTTGGAATATCATCCACAGAGTATATCATCCACAGAGTATATCATCCTCCGAGTATATCATCCTCCGAGTATATCATCCTCCGAGTATATAATCCTCCGAGTATATAATCCTCCGAGTATATAATCCTCATACTATATCATCCTCATACTATATCATCCTCATACTAGATCATCCTCATACTAGATCATCCTCATACTAGATCATCCTCATACTAGATCATCCTCATACTAGATCATCCTCATACTAGATCATCCTCATACTAGATCATCCTCATACTAGATCATCCTCATACTAGATCATCCTCATACTAGATCATCCTCATACTAGATCATCCTCAGAGTATATCATCCTCAGAGTATATCATCCTCAGAGTATATCATCCTCAGAGTATATCATCCTCAGAGTATATCATCCTCAGAGTATATCATCCTCAGGGTATATCATCCTCAGAGTATACCATCCTCAGAGTATATCATCCTCAGAGCATATCATCCTCATAACCCATGTTACCTCAATCTCACAGCTTTACACTGACATTTACAAATGATTGGCTGCAACTATCATGCGTGGCTGTAAACCCCCCCCCCCCCCCCCTCCCGACACACACACACACACACACACACACACACAGCTGGGTATAATCTATACACCCATACAAAGTTTACTTTGTGTAAAACCAAATGGGAAATGGAACGCAGGAATGTTCCTTGGGAGCATGTTCACAACTTCCTCTGAAACACTGCGGTCAAATGTTTACATGGAGTTCAGTTGTATGGAGCTTGGTCTTGACCTTCTCTCCACCCCAATACAATGCTATCCTCCTACTCTTCCCCTCTCTCTTCCTCTTCGTACACATGCTGCCCATTCAGCTCATAATTGCAGGGGTTTTCAGAGAGGCAGCGCTGTGGCTATTTCTGTTCCCACACGGGCCATGAGGCTGCTGTTCTGTTGTCTGCCGATCAATCTGACAGTGTGGTGAATCAGCAGACACAGTGAGTGAAGGAGTGAGGCCTGAACTACATCAGACTGGTTGTACAACACAGGCCCTCACACCGCTCTGGGCCTGGCACTGGGACCAATATGGACTCAGATCAATCACAGCTGAGGCTATCTGGAGTATGCACGCATGCACGCACGCACGCACACACACACACACACAAACAAACAAACATGCACGCACACACACACACACAATATCTGACTATCCCACTCCCTTAATGCTGCCAGTGCTGGAACGTGACCTTTAGCTGGAGGACTGCAACCCAGGTTTAATTTATGAGTGAATTAACCAGCCCAAATGGGGAACGTTCACATAACAGTCGGTAAATTCTACACAGGGATTTCATCATCAGGGGTCGGGGATAGCTCGTCCTAGGCCAAGAACACGTATCTGGTATGAGGCCGTCGCCGAGAGGCTCCGTGAAGGGAGTCAGTGATGCAACTGGACCAATAAGAAGTGATAACAGTTCTCAGCCGCCACACCAGTCAAGACACACAGACTGAATTTACAATAAATAACAACACACAAAGACACCCGGCAGCTGTTTCCAGAAAGAAATGGTTTATTTTTCTATTTCTTTTCTGGGAAGAGAGGTTTAAATTATAATCATATCTAAAGCTCCTGGACACCACCTAGGTCAATACTGTCATCCCTGACAAAGCCAGTGGAGGGAGGGATGGGGGAGAAAGACAGAGGGTGCGAAAACAGGTCAGAGTCAGATGAGGTCTTGGCAGATTTCACCACTCAGTTTTACCATGCTTCCATGGGGAACCCTTCACACAGCCTCCTGGCTACCAGACCAGACCTTCACACAGCCTCCTGGCTACCAGACCAGACCTTCACACAGCCTCCTGGCTACCAGACCAGACCTTCACACAGCCTCCTGGCTACCAGACCAGACCTTCACACAGCCTCCTGGCTACCAGACCAGACCTTCACACAGTCTCCTGGCTACCAGACCAGACCTTCACACAGCCTCCTGGCTACCAGACCAGACCTTCACATAGTCTCCTGGCTACCAGACCAGACCTTCACACAGCCTCCTGGCTACCAGACCAGACCTTCACACAGCCTCCTGGCTACCAGACCAGACCTTCACACAGCCTCCTGGCTACCAGACCAGACCTTCACACAGCCTCCTGGCTACCAGACCAGACCTTCACACAGCCTCCTGGCTACCAGACCAGACCTTCACACAGCCTCCTGGCTACCAGACCAGACCTTCACACAGCCTCCAGGCTGCCAGACCAGACCTTCACACAGTCTCCTGGCTACCAGACCAGACCTTCACACAGTCTCCTGGCTACCAGACCAGACCTTCACACAGTCTCCTGGCTACCAGACCAGACCTTCACACAGCCTCCTGGCTACCAGACCAGACATTCACACAGCCTCCTGGCTACCAGACCAGACCTTCACACAGCCTCCAGGCTACCAGACCAGACCTTCACACAGCCTCCAGGCTACCAGACCAGACCTTCACACAGCCTCCTGGCTACCAGACCAGACCTTCACACAGCCTCCAGGCTGCCAGACCAGGCTCATGTTTAGGATTAGGCTCAGGGCCAGGGTCAAGCATATGTATTGCTTGACCCCCAAAACATATATTTTACAAATAACAGATTACGGCTAAAAGCCAGCCGTTGTGTGTGGTTATAGTCCAAGTGCAGGGTTCGGGAGTAGCCCGGCTCGACGGCGATTCAAATCCCTCACCTGTTTCCAGCTCCGCAGGGCCGTGTCCAGGGTGTGTACTGTGTACTGGCTGACGCTGATGAACACGGGGTCGATGAAGACGTTCCCGTCCAGCAACGTGTCGTCGTGGCAGCGCGTGGCCGCGACCTGGCCCTGCAGGGTGACCGGCTGGAGCAGCCGGAGCCACGTTAGGTTTCGGTACTCCAGAAGCCGGCAGTCCAGCCCGGCGGAGAACTGGAGCTCCCGGCACGGCCCGGCGCAGCCGTCCTCACTGCTACCGCCCCACTGACGGAGGTACACCCGTGGCTCCTGGGCCCCGAGGACCAAATACTCCTGCTCCTGAGGCAGCTTCCTGTCCGGCAGGAAGGGGCGGAGTCGACGGGACGGTACTGGGAGCGTGGGAGGACAGACAGAGCGAGGCGTGTGTTTGTGTGTATATGCAGGACAATTTCAGTGTCCTACTGTAACAGTGAGTGAGGGTTTGACAGGAATACTCAACATACAGCGTGTGATCCTCTGTGTGTGTGTGTGTGTGTGTGTGTGTGATTTTTGTATCCAATCTGTGCATGTGTCTGCTTTTATTATCCTACCAGTGCCCAGTATGCGTGCAATTTTAGTATCCAACCTGTGCCCAGTGTGTGTGCGTGTGTGTGTGTTGCCTGGTCTGAGGACACCAGTGTGTGTGTGTGTGTGTGTGTGTGTGTTACCTGGCCTGTGGACACCAGTGTGTGATTTTAGTATCCTACCTGTGCCAAGCTGCTCCAGGTGGTGGCAGAGGTACAACTGCATCTGTGCCAGGGTGAGAGAGATGCCTAGTGATGGCACGGACCAAGGGGCGAAGCAGGAGTCGACACGGGTACACGCTGCCAGCGCAGTGGGGGAGACCAGCTGGTCACAGGGCAGGAGCTGGGAGCCCAGGGAGCCCAGCTGAGAGCCTGACTCACTGTCACAACTGGACAGAGGAGAGAGAAGATACTACTGATGAAGACTGTCGCGCCGCACTGGAGACAGGAGAGGGGCGATACCGAACTGTTATGAAATAATACATACACATACAATCAACTGTGAATAAACAATATATATCTGAGATCGAAAATGAATAAAACGTGCGTGAGAAAGCCACCAGGAAGCGTAGGTTTCGGGTACACTGGGACTGGGTCTGAGGTACACTGTTTGTGCAGGTGTGTCCCGGCGAACGGCTGTACGTCGCCTGGCAACGGGGCTGCATCGGAAATTAACAGCGTGTCATGGTGGATGACTACGCGCGCCGGGTAACTGAACTGAATGACCATTTTCTCTGTAATCTGTCGCTGCTGTATTCCACCATGAAAGGAAATGTTCAGGAGAGATGGCAGGGCTGCGTAGGAACATAACCATCACATTCTGAGTGCTTCCCAAGTACCACCCTATTCCCTCAGTGGGGCCCCACTTTTGACAAGAGCCTGGTGGTCTTCACAGAGAATAGGGTGCATTTGGGACACCGTAGCTGATGATCATTCTGACTTCCAGGGTATGGGGCCAAGCTGTTATTCTGGACAAACTGAAGTCAGTGAGATGAAACGCTGAATAAAATGGAAGGGAATCAAGATTGATCGAAAATGACAAATAATTGAGAAAAAAAAATTAGGAAATGTACTGTTTGGAGTATGATTATAATCAAGTGCAGATGTTTATTTGACTTTTCACTGGATTGGTATTTTTTTGTTTTTCTCTTCCTTACATGTTTTCATATTCCTCCCATTCTGCTCCTCGGGAGCTCTTAAACCCACACAAAATGGACCGAAGGCTTGGCAGCTTGCGGACACAGAAACCCCCAGACACAGGGAGGGAGGGAGGGAGGGAGGGGGGAGGGAGGGCAAGGGAGAGGGAGGGAGATTGTGATAGAGAAGCAAACCAAGGGAAGAGCAAAAGAGGGGAAGAAAAAGACATGTAAGGAGAGAGAGATGTAAGGAGAGAGAGTACAGCGGTGTTCCTCTATTTCTTGGCAGCACTCCTCTCCCCACCCTCATCTCTCTCTCGCTCTCTCGCCACACCTCCTCTACTCTCCCCCTTTCCTCACTTTTTCTCTCCGTTCCCCTCGTTAGATCCACTCAAGGTAAGCAGAAGGGGTCCGTCTGGTTCTGACAGCCACTTGGAATGCTGGGAAATCTCATTAGGTTGATCTGAATCTGGGCCACCCCCCCCCCCCCCCGTTCCTGCACCCCAGATGTGGAGTAAGACACTTCTCTGAGAGGCTTTTGTACTCAGAGTGTGAAAACTGAGTACAAAAGTGAGTACACCCTCACAATGTAAATATTTCATTATATCTGTTCATGTGATATAATTAAATATTATATCACATGCAAATTAATTACTTAAAAATCATACAATGTGATTTTCTGGATTTTTGTTTTAGATTCCGTCACTCACAGTTGAAGTGTACCTATGATAAAAAATTACAGACCTCTACATGCTTTGTAAGTAGGAAAACCTACAAAATCAGCGTGTATCAAATACTTGTTCTCCCCACTGTAAACCCTGTTGAGCATCTGTGGAGGAGTGCAAGGTCTCTAACATCCCCCAACTCCATGATGTCATCATGGAGGAGTGGAAGAGGACTCCAGTAGCAACCTGTGAAGCGCTGGTGAACTCCATGCCCAAGAGGGTTAAGGCAGTGCTGGAAAATGATGGTGGCCACACAAAATATTGACACATTGGGCCCAATTTGGACGTTTTCACTTAGGGGTGTACTCACTCTTGTTGCCAGCGGTTAAAACATTAATGGCTGTGTGTTGAGTTATTTTGAGGGGACAGCAAATGTACACTGTTATACAAGCTGTACACTCACTACTTTACATTGTAGCAAAGTGTCATTTCTTCAGTGTTGTCACATGAAAAGATACACTCAAGTATTTACAAAAATTGTGAGATACTGTACATACAGATACACACACGCTCACACACGCACATACACGCATATACACACCTACATCCCGCACTAACCTCTGCTCATCTCCTCCGTCCGTGTTGTTGTTGAGGACAATCCTCCAAAGGTCTGAGGTCACGAGATCCTTCTGCTCATTGGTCAGCGTCAGGCTGGGCAGAGTCAGCTCACAGGCACTGCTCTCTGACAGGCTGAACTCCCGGTAGGGAATGAAAGCGTGTTGGAGCTCGTCCCAATACTCCAGGCTGCACGGCACCTGTAGTTAACACGGACAACATATTACACGTGTGTGTGTGTATGTGTGTGCGAGCAAGCGAGCGGGAGAGCTAGGCAGATCCCGGACAACACTAATATATTATGACGTCCATTAAATAGAAGTGAAATAGTGTGAGATAATGGCTGTTGGCCTAGCAGCCTAGCTAACTGATGAGCAAAGAGGGGAAGTTGGGAGGATCAGGCGAGGAAAGAAAAGGAGCTGGGAGGAAGAGAAGAAGGAGAAGAGCAGAGGAACAGAGGAGAGGAGAAAAGACTTTGGTGGATTCTATCTCTATTGTTATTGTAGCAGATTGGATTCTGGGAAAGTCAATCTCCTCAGCATGATGTCCTATAGTTCAGACCAGCCTCAGGACCCACTGCAAGACTGATAATCCTCTGAGATGTTCTGCTGCTCACCAGCTGCTACTACTGCAAGAATCAGGCCTCTGGGAAAAATTATATATAGAATACTACTGCCTCAATATAGAATACTACTGCCTCAATATAGAATACTACTGCCTTAATATAAAATACAACTGCTCCTGAGAGAATCAGGTCTCTGGGAAAGCAATTCAGAATTCTACTGTTGCTGGTAAAAAGCAGGCCTGACAGAAACGATCCAGTATGACCAACAACTTCCAGACCTGTGAGAACCTGCAACCTCCAGGCCTGTGAGAACCAGCAATCTCCAGGCCTGTGAGAACCAGCAACCTCCAGTCTCATGAGAACCAGCAACCTCCAGTCTCATGAGAACCAGCAACCTCCAGGCCCATGAGAACCAGTAACCTCCAGTCCTGTGAGAACCACCAAACTCCAGGCCTGTGAGAACCTGTAACCACCAGGCCCATGAGAACCAACAACCTCCAGGCCCGTGAGAACCAACAACCTCCAGGCCCGTGAGAACCAGCAACATCCAGGCCTATGTTCGACAACTGGAGAAATACTTTCTAACTGGAGGACGATTAGCATGAACCGAGGGCTCATGTTCCCACCATTCCCCATCTACAGAAGTAGCCAATGACGGATTGGGATGACAGGTGGCTCTCAGCACACCTGAAGTAACCAGGACAACTGTAACAGACCTCACCACTGAGTCCCTAGTCCATCCGTAGTTTACTACATCAGAACACTGATACATAGTAGGACACTAAACAGGGAATATGGTGCCATTTGGGACATACAACCGGTCTGGTAACCTGAAGTGGCTTGAGGCCAAACTCATGTAACTGTCGACAGCATTGGGGATGTGTGTAGAGTTGTGTGTGTGCGCACAATGGACGGCCGAGCCAATAGAGGGATGAGGTAACCAAAAGCTAACAGCGGTTATGTAATGTAAATGCCACACAGGTTCTCCTGGAAGCCCTCATAATTGTACCTGACAGGGATTTGCACCCGAGTGTAGCGGAAAACCACTGAGCGTCCACAGAGACTTCACAGAACTACATTACAACAGAACACAGGCCTTCAGTCCTACCATACAGACTTCACAGAACTACATTACAACAGAACACAGGCCTTCAGTTACACCATAAAGACTTCACAGAACTACATTACAACAGAACACAGGCCTTCAGTTACACCATAAAGACTTCACAGAATTACATTACAACAGAACACAGGCCTTCAGTTACACCATAAAGACTTCACAGGACTACATTACAACAGAACACAGGCCTTCAGTTACACCATAAAGACTTCACAGAACTACATTACAACAGAACACAGGCCTTCAGTTACACCATAAAGACTTCACAGGACTACATTACAACAGAACACAGGCCTTCAGTTACACCATAAAGCAGGATGCCATACAGATGGCCATATAATTATGTAACATACTGTTCATTTGCATCATTGCATTTACGTCATTTTCTTTTAGATCTTTCCACTCAATAGTACAGTAAGACTCCATCTACAGAGACCTTGAGAAGAGAGGAGCAAGGGAGGAGATGGCGCAGGGGGAGAGCGAGGAGATGGGAGAGTGGAGTTAGCAATCCATGTAGTTGCGTGTGTGTGTGTGTGTAGCAGGCACCTGCCTCGCTGTGTGTGTTCTCTGGATAGCGTCAGTCTGCCAGTCGAACTGTGTATGTGTGTATGTGAGTGTGCGCGCGTGTGTGTGTGTCAGTAAGCCACTCTAAGTCAGCATCTTCTAACTTAAACAACACAACCCTTGTATCTGATGTTGCGTTGTGTGGTGTTAAGCGGTGTTGCATGGTGTTGTGAGGTGTTGTATAGTGTTGAGTCGTGTTGTGATGTGTTGTGTTGTGTTGTTAGGTGTTGTCTGGTGTTGTGAGATGTGGTGTCATGTCGCGTTCTGTTTTGTGGCGTTGCGTGGTGTGTTGTGAGCAGATGTCAAGCCGTAGAAGTCATGTGTTTCCACAGTCGTCCATGTTTAGAGCGCGTGGCTCAGCGGCGTGTTTAGAGCGCGTGGCTCAGCGCCGTGTTTAGAGCCCGTGGCTCAGCGCCGTGTTTAGAGCCCGTGGCTCAGCGCCGTGTTTAGAGCCCGTGGCTCAGGGCCGTGTTTAGAGCCCGTGGCTCAGCGACGTGTTTAGAGCCCGTGGCTCAGCGACGTGTTTAGAGCCCGTGGCTCAGCGACGTGTTTAGAGCCCGTGGCTCAGCGCTGTGTTTAGAGGCCGTGGCTCAGCGACGTGTTTAGAGCCCGTGGCTCAGCGCCGTGTTTAGAGCCCGTGGCTCAGCGCCGTGTTTAGAGCCCGTGGCTCAGCGCCGTGTTTAGAGCCTGTGGCTCAGCGCCGTGTTTAGAGCCCGTGGCTCAGCGCCGTGTTTAGAGCCTGTGGCTCAGCGCCGTGTTTAGAGCCCGTGGCTCAGCGCCGTGTTTAGAGCCCGTGGCTCAGCGACGTGTTTAGAGCCTGTGGCTCAGCGCCGTGTTTAGAGGCCGTGGCTCAGCTCTGTGTTTAGATCTCTAATTTCCCTCTACATCTGCCAGTCTCCCCATCAGCATTACAGATAACATGGTCCTGCTATACACAGGTCTGTACAGGTCTACAGGTACAGGTCCATACGCACAGGTCCATATACAGTCAGTGTTCCACTGGAAGTGTCTCCACTAGCCAGGCTAAATAGCTAGATTTTCAGCTGATTTATTGCAGGTTTCGTTCTCCGGTTAACCAATGTTAAGATTAAAAACCGAAGTCAGACTCAAACCATTTTAGCACGGGACCTCCACGGTGACCTCTAAACAGGAAACAGACGAGGCCGCACAATCCGACATTGTATACACAGGTGCAAAAACTTCAGTTCAAAACTGTTGACTGATTATTTATATTTATACTTCCACGTGAATCCTTCCACTACCTTTTGGACGAGCAAGACGGTATTTTCTGTTGGACAGTAATAACTCGCTGGAACTAGAACCGGGCTTTAAACTCTGGATCCCCTGTTTGTTTGGCTGTGTGTGTAGGTGTTTGATTGGCTGTGTGTGTAGGTGTGTGATCGGCTGTGTGTGTAGGTGTTTGATTGGCTATGTGTGTAGGTGTGTGATTGGCTGTGTGTGTAGGTGTGTGATCGGCTGTGTGTGTAGGTGTTTGATTGGCTATGTGTGTAGGTGTTTGATTGGCTGTGTGTGTAGGTGTGTGATCGGCTGTGTGTGTGCTGGTTTTTGATCGGCTGTGTGTGTGCTGGTTTTTGATCGGGTGTGTGTGTAGGTTTTTGATCGGCTGTGTGTGTGTAGGTGTTTGATCGGCTGTGTGTGTGTGTAGGTGTGTGATCGGCTGTGTTTGTGTTGGTGTGTGATCGGCTGTGTTTGTGTTGGTGTGTGATTGGCTGTGTGTGTGTATGTGTGTGATTGGCTGTGTGTGTGTGTATGTGTGTGATTGGCTGTGTGTGTAGGTGTGTGAGTTTTGACATCCAGCAGGTGCCATCCGGCTCTGTAGGCCAGAAAGGTCACAGCAGGGGGGCCGGCCAGAGATGTTGCCAGGCCAGGGCCGTGGGTTTGACACACGGTTAAAGTGTTGTTTTAGTGTGACTAAAGCCCAGCTAGATGTTCTGTCCCTGTAAAATAATAATTATGTTGGCCGTCCCAGCCGCCTGCCTCCTTGAGGTCATAATAACTGAGGTTACCCAGGTCACACTGCTCTGTTAATGACAACATGTACGCTGGGAGGTCACTAAATGAAACGGCAGGAGGGACAGCAGAGGGTAAACAACAACCTCTACAACGAGGGTGAGCAACATGGGCGTCACACACACACACACGCACGCACACACACATACGGCGGGGCGGAATGAAATGTGTGTGTGGGTGTGTTTCGTAGCTAGGGTGATAGAGTAATGCCATTAACACTATTCAGAGCTTTTTTCCTACACTGGGAGAACTACGCAGACTTACCAGAAATGCTCTTCCGCCCCCCCCCCAAAAGAAAATTCAAAGAACTACAATGAGAAAATCCAACATGTTGGTAGGAAAACCCCATTGGGTCAAATCATTAAAAAAACATGTAGCTTCCCCGCCACATTAGTCAGAATGGTCAGTGGAACCATCAACATTATAACCTGTCTTACAGTAATGTCCTATTGATTGGTAATACTAACAGACACGATTGAACCTATTCTAATGACGTCATCACTACCAGGAGATACAGCATGTATTCACAGTACTTTCCAAGCCAGTATTTCAAAGCCTACAGAGAGTAAAGAGAGAGGGTGGCAGTTAGAAGAAAGAGAGGAAGAGGAAGAGGGAAAAGGGGGACACCGAGAGGGAGGAAGAGGGACGGAAAGAGAGGGAGAGAGATGGAAGAACACCTGCTTGTGATTCAGAGGAACACACAGAGCTGGTGAGAATGAATCCTCTTCCTCCTGTTCTGCCACTCTCTTCAACACGCTGCAGGTGGGAGCTGGACCCCCCCCCCCCACACACACACACACACACACACCACAATAACGTACGTAAGACACCCTCTCAGCCGGTGCCCCCACCCCCGCCCGCACCACCACAATATCTGTAAAAACAGCCCCCCCCTCCCCCCTCCTACTGTACGTAAAAACAACACAGCAACAACTGGTCTTTGACTAATGGAAGTGGGTTTGAATTCCCCCTCAGCGGTTCTGGAACCAGTCGTGAAACCACAGCTATTTAAATGCAGGAAATCTTGACTTTATAAAACGTTCATACGATCTGCTCTGGGGACAGTGGCCTGGCTCAATGCAGGAAATACACCCCCTGTCTATTCTTAGCATTAGGGAGGTAGAGGAGGGAGAGTATAATGTAGAGGAGGTAGGGGAGGAGGAAGGGAAGGAGGTGGAGGAGGACATAGAGGGGAAATGGAGAGAAATGGAGCCCAGCTTTGTTGAGGTCACCTTCCTTCACTCCTCATCCCTCATCTTTCTATTACATCCCCATCTCCTTTTTGGAGGCACTGGTCAGGGAACCAGCCTACCTGGTCAGAGAACCAGCCTACCTGGTCAGAGAACCAGCCACCTGGTCAGGGAACCAGCCTACCTGGTCAGAGAACCAGCCTACCTGGTCAGAGAACCAGCCTACCTGGTCAGGGAACCAGCCTACCTGGTCAGGGAACCAGCCTACCTGGTCAGAGAACCAGCCTACCTGGTCAGGGAACCAGCCTACCTGGTCAGAGAACCAGCCACCTGGTCAGAGAACCAGCCACCTGGTCAGAGAACCAGCCACCTGGTCAGAGAACCAGCCTACCTGGTCAGGGAACCAGCCTACCTGGTCAGGGAACCAGCCTACCTGGTCAGAGAACCAGCTACCTGGTCAGGGAACCAGCCTACCTGGTCAGAGAACCAGCTACCTGGTCAGGGAACCAGCCTACCTGGTCAGGGAACCAGCCTACCTGGTCAGAGAACCAGCTACCTGGTCAGGGAACCAGCCTACCTGGTCAGGGAACCAGCCTACCTGGTCAGAGAACCAGCCTACTACCATACCTGGTCAAAGAACCAGCCTACCTGGTCAGAGAACCAGCCTACTACCATACCGGGTCAGAGACCCAGCCTACTGGGTTAGAGAACCAGCCTACCAGGTCAGAGAACCAGCCTACTACCATACCTGGTCAGAGAACCAGCCTATCACCATAGCTGGTCAGAGAACCAGCCTACCTGGTCAGAGAACCAGCCTACTACCATACCTGGTCAGAGAACCAGCCTACCTGGTCAGAGAACCAGCCTACCACCATACCCGGTCAGAGAACCAGCCTACCTGGTCAGATAACCAGCTAAGCACCATACCTGGTCAGGAAACCAGCCTACTATCATACCTGGTCAGAGAATAGGAAAACCTTTGCCCTGCTTTCAAACATGCTCTGTGGGCATGCTCCCCCACAACTCTCTCCATTGTAATTTTAGAGCCCTGAGAATTGTAGAGGCCCCTCTTTAACCCAGCCCATCATGTGGAGTAAATGAAATTCCTATGTAGCGTACTAAGCTATTCTGTTTGGGGACTTTTATTGCTGCATTTCCGTTCCCTGTAACTGGACTTTCTCTGCCTTTTCAGAAATCAAATAAAAAGTGAATTAATTGAGTCCTTTTGAAGTACTCACATAAAGAAAAGCAAATAAAAACCTCTGAGCAACGGGACACTGAAATTAATTAGATAGTGGAAACACAATAAGAGCCGAGGGGCCGCCCCCCCTCCACAAATCTCTAATACTCCCCCACCCCACACCGGCTTAATAGTGCGTGAGTATTTGGTGGGGAATATTCCATAATTAAGCTGCAGAGGGCTGTGTGTCAGATGTGGAAATGAAAACCAGTGTCTAAGTACTGATAAACGATATCACATGCCTCCATGTTGCCAAGACAGATAATGTTTCTGCATTTGACTAAACGCAGGATTAACATATACATATTATGATGAGAATGAACTGTGCTTTGGTGAATATACCAGTATTTATATACCAGTGTTTTCTGCCAATCCTTAGGTCGGTAAATACGTAGATGGATGAAATGATAAACAGACAGATAAATAGATACCCAGCCCTATTGTTTACACACTTCAGTTGCAGCTCTTTGAACAGGAGAGATGCCAAACATCTGCAACACCTTGAAACCTTTTAGCGTTGAAGGGATTGAGGACATGCCTGAGGGAACACAGTCATGAAGAAGAGAGAGAAAGATAGAAGGAAAGGGGAGGATGAGAGGATGAAACTAAGGAAGGGCTTCTGTTACAGTAGGACAATATTGCTCTCCTCTTCAACCCCTAAAAAAGTCCCTGGAAGACTCCCTCAATATGTAGTGATATTCCACTGTCCCACTGTGTAATAGTAGTCATATTTCACTGTCCCATTGTGGTATAGTAGTGATATTCCACTGTCCCATTGTGGAACAGTAGTGATATTCAACTCTCCCATTGTGGTATAGTAGTGATATTCCACTGTCCCACTGTGTAATAGTAGTGATATTCCACTGTCCCATTGTGGAACAGTAGTGACATTCCACTGTCCCATTGTGGTATAGTAGTGATATTTCACTGTCCCATTGTGGGATAGTAGTGATATTTCACTGTCCCATTGGGGTATAGTAGTGATAATTCACTATCCCATTGTGGTATAGTAGTGATATTCCACTGTCCCATTGTGGAATAGTAGTGATATTCCACTGTCCCATTGTGGTATAGTAGTGATATTCCACTGTCCCATTGTGGTATAGTAGTGATATTTCACTGTCCCAGTGTGGAATAATAGTGATATTCCACTGTCCCCCACTGAAACCCAGTGTTGTAATATGATATAGCATGGTATGTTGTGATATGATATAGCCTTGGTATGTTGTAATATGATATAGCATGGTATGTTGTAATATGATAGTGTTGTATGTTGTGATATGATATAGCACAGTATGAAGACATAATCCTGATAAAACCTAGCAGCAAAAAATAGGGGATTTTTACAAATAAGGTCTGTGTTTCATGTAACCCCCTCTGCGTTTTTATAACCGTGTAAATATCTGTAGAAAAAGGTGACTTTCATCAATATCTTGGCCTATATTTAGCCGACAGTTTTTTGTATAGTGAATTGATGCAAAGCCTGACCAGATTTACAGTCTTATCAAAACAATGTGACTCACAGTTCCAGACAGTAGCCTATTGTAACCACAATATTTACTCAGAAAATATGCAATCTTTTTCATTGGTTCTTATTTACTAGCTATTTGCATGTGCAACACTCCAATCAATTTTCTATGCCAGAGATGGAAGGTTTGTTTTCTTTGGGCAGTGCTTTAGTAAAACACAAATTTGGCCAGGCTATGGTGCGTCATGATATGGAACATTCGATATTGTGTGGCATTCTGTTGAAGGGGACGCATGGTGGGTCAGGATTTACCTGCAGTCTGTCACCCAGGTCTGCCGTGCTGATCTCTGGGTCCTCGGTGGTGTTGAAGGGGACAGGGGTGATGCGTACGAACGTCAACACACGGGGTTCTGGGTAGCGCCACAGCATAACACCAGGACTGTCTTCCGTCTCATTGTAGAACACAACCTCATAGGGGCCAGGCAGCTTCTGGGAGTCTGGGGGTGGGATTATGGAAATGAGGTGATATATATTTGAAATGAAACACTTAATTATGGTTAGTTTACCATGTTCATTAGGCCTAAAATAAACAAATAGACTGGATAGTCCTCTGGTCTACAGACTAACAGCCCGGTTAAAACATGTTAGTCCTCTGGTCTGCAGACTAACAGACCAGTTAAAACATGTTAGTCCTCTGGTCCTCAGACTAACAGACCGGTTAAAACATGTTAGTCCTCTGGTCCTCAGACTAACTAACATGTTAGTAGTGTCTGATGTGCATTGCTTTCTCTGCAGACCACGTGAAAATGGACAATCTGTTGTTTTCACAGTTGCCAAGCATGCATATGTGTGGATCTGTGTATGTGTGTTTGGTAATGTTCTGGATGATGAGAGCTGCTCACATGGTCATCCAACCCCACGTTCTGGATGATGAGAGCTACTCACACGGTCATCCAACCCCACATGTCCTGTCTTCATCACACTTTCCATGTGCTACCATTATTTGGAGGACTTCTGGTCCTCACAAGTATAAAAATAAGTGTACACACACAAACACACACACACACACACACATACTGTTTCTACTAGAAGGAAGGAAGCGTCCTGCTTTAGAGAAACAGCTGTATTAAATGCATCAAAGAGCGAAGGAACGATACAACAAACTAACATAAGAGGCTGACTGACCCCAGCTGACAGGGTAGATAGCTGACAAGGTGCTGGGAGGGCTTGATCATAGCCTTGCGCATGTGTGTGTGTGTGTGTGTGTGTGTACAGAGAACAGAGTGCCCAGGAAGTAGAACAAACACAGTTTAACTGGAAACAGCCACAGTCTCTCTCATGCAGAAGCCTTAAGCATTTGACCAGAGTTGGTATCCAACAAGCACCTCGAAGTAAGAGTGCTGATCTAAGACCTGCCCTTAAAATCTACTTCAATATGGCCTAAAAGGCTTCACTGCTCTTAGATCATTGTTAGTGGCCCTGGTTCTAAAACAACTAGAAACCTTAAAGGTACTCTACCAGTGTTCCATGTTCTGTCGTGAGAATGTTAAACTACTGACCCTGGTGAGGGGAGTGGTTAGAATGTGAGTAGTCAACATCCTGCATTTTTCCTGCAGTCTAATTACCGAGTAGTGAATGGTTAGTAATATAGTGTTTTTACCGAGCAGCGAATAGTTAGCATTATAGTGTTATTATTGATTAGTGAATAGTTAGTACTGTAGTATCACTACCGACTAGTCAATAGTTAGTACTGTAGTGTTATTACCAAGGAGTGAATAGTTCGTATTGCAGCGTTATTACTTGTAGCTTGAACAGTTAGCAGTGAATAGTGAATAGTTAGTATTGTAGTGTAAATAGCTAGCAGTGAATAGTTAGCATTGTACAATGCTGTTACCAAAAATTTTGTGAAGTGGCGTTAAACGCAAATTAAAAACAGAATGCAATGATGGTAAAATCATTTACCCCTATATTTAATTAAAAACATTACAAAGACAACATATCAAATGTTGAAATTAAGAAATGTTATTGTTTTTGGGAAAATACATGCCCATTTTGAATTTGATGCCAGCAATATGTTTGTAAAATGTTGGGACAGTGACATATTTACCACTGTGTTGCATCACCTCTTTTAACAATACTCTGTAAGCATTTGAACTGAGGAGACCAATTGCTGTAATTTTGAAAGTGCAATGTATTCCCATTCTTGCTTTATATAGGATTTCAACAGTTTAGGGTCTCCTTTGTCCGATTTTTCACTTCATAATGCGCCAAATGTTTTCAATGGGTGACAGGTTTGGACTGCAGGCAGGCCAGTTTAGCACCCAGGCCTTTCTACTACAGAGCCATGCTGTTGTGATATGTGCAGAATGTGGCTTGACATTGTCTTGCTGAAATAAGCAAGGCCTTCCCTGTAAAAGTAATTGTCTGGATGGCAGCACATGTTGCTCCAAAACCTGTAAATATTGTTCAGCATTAATGGTACCTTCACAGATGTGCAAGTCACCCATGCCATATGCACTAAAGCACCCCCTTACCATCATGGATGCTGGCTTTTTGAAGCTGGATGATCCCTCTCCTCTTTAGTCTAATTTTGTGTCTGTTTTTAATGCAGTGCTGCTGAGGGCTTGAAGATCATGGCCATCCAGTATTGGTTTTCGGCCTTGCCCCTTGCATTCAGAGATTTATCCGGATTCTTAAAGGTTTGCACACATTTTTACCATTTAAAACCCAATAATTGTTACTGACCTGTTGGCAATTGACCTAATTAGTTGTTTTGATACTTTTAAGTTTTTTAGCATTACACAACTGTTCCAGTCTTTTTTTGAAAAGAAAAGTTTTGAGTGAGGATCAGAAGTGTTCATTTTGCAGTGGTCTCTTAATTTCAACCATTCTGTTCCTCAGTCAAAACATTCCTTTTTGATTTTTTTGGAAAGGAAAGAAAAAGGTGCAGTGGGTCTCTTAATTTTTTCCAGGGCTGTATTTTTCAAAAAATTATAAAATGTCTTAGTTTCAACCTTTGACATTTTGTCTTTGTACTATTTTCTATTGAATATAGGGTTTCAATTTGCACATCATTGTTTTTATTTACATTTTACGCAGCATCCCAACATTTTTGGAAATGGGATTGTAGAACAAATAGCTAGTAGGGAATAGTTTTGTAGTGTGAATATTTAGTAGTGAGTGGTTAGTATTGTGGTGCGAATGGTTAGTATTGTAGTGTGAATGGTTTGTATTGTAGTGTGAATGGTTTGTATTGTAGTGTGAATTGTTATTATTTTAGTGTGAATGGTTAGTATTTTAGTGTGATGGTTAGTATTGTAGTGTGAATAATTAAGTTAGTAGTGGACAGTTAGCATTGTAGTGTAAAGGGCTAATTGTAAATACTGTTGTAGGGTGAATAGGTCACAGTATATTGTTATTAGTGAATAGCTAGTAGTGTTACTGTAGTATTGTACTACGAATAGTTAGTTTTGAATAGTATTATAGTGTTCATTATTAGGAGTGAATATGTAGAAGTTTTACTAAAATATGAAGGCTACCTGTGTCCTGAATATACTGAAACAGCCCAGTTCGAAGGTCATCTGAGCTGTGTTCGGTCCTGGGGGAAGGGGTTTTACTTGGGGAGAGGGGCAGCTGGTTGTCACATGAAAGCTTTTCCACTTCAACTCCAGGCCCAGACTCGGTCTCCTGGTGTCTCTGCAGGTATTCCTGGAGGTGCTGGTACACCATCCTCAGGCAGTAAACATGTTCCTGGCCCCAGAACACCTGCAACACACAAAGGGAGAAACATTACATCCTATCCGGCGTGATAATCACCCCTACATCAAGCACTTCCTATCCCCGATATAGTGCACAGCTCAACCACTATACAGGCATTACTTACATCCTATATAAGGGGTATTCCACTCTTACCCCACACCGTCCAGATACTGGTGATTTTCTGTTCTACCTCATCATTAATTGTACCCACCTAGAATCCAAAGAATAACTAATCAAAGATGATAAAATGTCCATAAACGTATCTCCTTATGGTGCACTACATAGTCAGTGACTTATCCCCAATGTAGTACACTACTTATCCCCAATATAGTGCATTATTTATTTACAGATACAGTACATTATTTATCCCCTATAGAGTGCATGACCTATCCCCTATAGAGTGCATACCTTATCCCTTATATAATGCATGCCTTATCCCCTACATAGTGCATGACTTATCCCCTACATAGTGCATGACTTATCCCCTACATAGTGCATGACTTATCCCCTACAGAGTGCATACCTTATCCCTTATATAGTGCATGCCTTATCCCCTACATAGTGCATGCCTTATCCCTTACATAGTGCATGCCTTATCCCTTACATAGTGCATGACTTATCCCTTACATAGTGCATGACTTATCCCCTACATAGTGCATGACTTATCCCCTATGTAGTGCATGACTTATCCCCTACATAGTGCATGACCTATCCCCTATAGAGTGCATGACCTATCCCCTATAGAGTGCATACCTTATCCCTTATATAGTGCATGCCTTATCCCCTACATAGTGCATGCCTTATCCCCTACATAGTGCATGCCTTATCCCTTACATAGTGCATGCCTTATCCCCTACATAGTGCATGCCTTATCCCCTACATAGTGCATGACCTATCCCCTATAGAGTGCATGACCTATCCCCTATAGAGTGCATACCTTATCCCTTATATAGTGCATGCCTTATCCCCTACATAGTGCATGCCTTATCCCCTACATAGTGCATGCCTTATCCCCTACATAGTGCATGCCTTATCCCCTACATAGTGCATGCCTTATCCCCTACATAGTGCATGACTTATCCCCTACATAGTGCATGACTTATCCCCTACATAGTGCATGACTTATCCCCTACATAGTGCATGACTTATCCCCTACATAGTTAATTATGTATCCCCCATATAGTGCATTAATTATCTATACATCCCCTTTATACAACATTTCTTATCCCCTATATACTGCATTACTTACCCCCTATATAGTGAACAACTTTTTTTGTTATAAAAAAATGGGATTGCATATTGAAATTGAAACACTGACCTTTGTGATAAGTAGACATTATATTAATTGACTGTTTTCTAATATTGATGTGTGACAGCGGATTACAAACATCAAACTTACATCAGCGGTTTGTCGGTTAAAAAGGCATGTTGTTCGCATCAATTCCGACTATTCACCACCATCGCCAAAACATCACCACCATCGCCAAAACATGACCACCATGCCAAAACATCACCACCATCGCCAAAACATCACCACCATGCCAAAACATCACCACCATCGCCAAAACATGACCACCATGCCAAAACATCACCACCATCGCCAAAACATCACCACCATGCCAAAACATCACCACCATCGCCAAAACATCACCACCATGCCAAAACATCACCACCATCGCCAAAACATCACCACCATCGCCAAAACATCACCACCATGCCAAAACATCACCACCATCGCCAAGCTCGCACTTTAAAGTGTAATACTTAATCCCTATATTACTACAGTATACTGGTCAAAACTAGTGTACTATATAGGTCAAAACTAGTGTACTATATAGGTCAAGACTACTGAACTATATACATCAAAACTCATGTACTATACTGTATAGGACAAAACTAGAGTATTATATAGGTCAAATCTAGTGTACTATATAGGTTAAAACTAGTGTATTATATCGGTCACAACGTGTGTACTATACTGTATAGGTCAAAAATAGAGTATTATATGAATCAAAACTAGTGTACTATGAGGGGAACTGGGTGCGATTCAGGACAGAAAACAGGGTGACCACTATCATCAGCTGCAGCCTGATGCTGTAACCAGTGGTATTCCCCTTTCCCATGAAACAGCACGCTGGTTCTGGAGCTGTGGTTTGGGTTTGGCCAGGAATGCAGGAGTCTCTGAGTCAAAACACACTTCACACATGGACCCGCGCTGTGCGGCTCAGCACACTGATGCTGCAGGATTGTGACTAAATGTAATAACAGGAAAATGTGGGGATTTCTCAGGTTTGGAGCCGGAACGGAAGGAATTTGTGTGGTTTCGGCAGAGGACTTGATTAAAAACACCATAAACGCTTCATATTTGCAGAAGGAAATGTATGATTATGTATTAAGTGTTGTGTTGTAAGTGATCTTTCTGTTAATGGCACGCAATAAAAGCATTATGGAAACTGACAAGAGGTTTTCCCCTGCTGTAATGTGGAATACTACTAGTAACAAGCATCAGTCACCCCTTAAGGGACTTTTCCCTTTGTGTTATGCAAGAGCTGGCACCTCACATAACCAGTTCATCTGAAGAGAGATGCAGTCGAGGTAAATTCGGGTAACATCCATTATAGTCCACGGACATTTTCAGGTCACAGAAAAGGACTGAAAGTGAACTGAATTACTGCATTTTCTAGTAACCGTAAATTAGCTTTCTAAGGGCAAATTCGTTTCTAGTTCGAGTAAATACAGATGAGTATTTAAGGTTACCGTTAGATTAAACATGGTAGACAGTCTGTCTTAGGGGACATTAAATGCGCCTTTAACATGAAAAAAAAAGTTTGTGCCAAGGGACAATGGGAGCTTATGCATGTATTTCATGTATTTCAGGAATTGTGTGACCCGGAGGTTTGAGTGGTTACAGGTGACCGGCGTACCTGCAGCAGGCCTCCTTTCAGGTCCAGTAGTAGTTTCGGAGCTCCAGCCTCAGGTCCAGGGCTGCTGCTGTGCCTACACCACCGGGCCTCCAGGGCGGCGCTACAAGAGAATGGCCCGAGCAGCAGGCGACTCCGATCCTTCAGACCCGTCCGCACCAGAACATCCTGCAGCTCCAACAGCAGAGAGGCGGACTGGACTGGATCTACACAGTGGGAATATTTGGTTTAGAACAAGCGTTTCCTGTCGGCCATTTTACATTTGAGTCACTAAACAGACACTCCTATCCAGAACAGCTGTAGTCAGTGCTTTCAGGGTACTGCTGGGTAGGAAAACCACATTAAAGTAGTAGTATTTTTCCAAGGTAAAGTAGTTTTCAGCAAAGTCAACGCTCATAGGAAAAAACAAGTGAATGTTTTTGTGAGGTCAATGTTCTGACATAGCGTCCCAATTTCACTGTCATCGTTTTCTGTCTGTTTCTGCCTTACTGAACATACCCCGTGTTTACACCAGCACGACACAAACGCAGAATCAGAGACTATGAATCAACATGAATTCGTCTGGCTGGTTAGGAGCAGAAAACCCTGTGTATACTTCTTCAAAGCCCGAGCCAGAGCTGGCAAAATGGCACAGGGATTCCAGTATTGACCCAAAGTGCAATTATGTGTGAACCAGCACAAATAGATGCACTGGCTTGGAAACAGAGCCCCTCACATATGTTCCAAACACAGACTTCTACAAGGCCTTGGTGGAAGGGGAGGGGAGGAGGAAAGGGGGAGAACGGAGAAGGAGACAGCTACCAAGGTTATCATACATTATTGTCCAATAGAAGGATGTCAAATCATTGTTCCTGTTGATCACAAAAGAAGAAGCAAGGGAAGTAGGTGACGTTAAATGGTTGTCATGACAGATCACTGAACATCCCATGGAACTTATTGTGACTAGGGGCCCTGAAAAAATATCCAACCTGGGCCAGACATAATCATGACAACCAAATCATCCCCAACTCCCTACTGGCTGAATTGATTATGTATTATAAAATCGATAAGGTATGTAATATGCACTGGACCAGGTCATCAGCTATGATTAAAATGAATGCATAGTAAGTAATTATATGTCATCATTGACATTTCTATTTAGCCATTATTTAAAAAGGTCAGTTACTGAGAAAACATTTGGTTTTATGATGACCTCCTCCAAGTAAAAAACGAATAATGTTTTGTCTAATCCAGTCCCGCGTGGGGAGTTCGATTCCCACGGGAAACCAGTATGAAAAAGAACAGCACATTCAGTATGTTTGGAGCCATTGGTTCCCCTGTGTCTTCAACACATCTCTCTGGTCTCAACCCACTGATCCCCTAAACCCCTGTGTCTTCAACACATCTCTCTGGTCTGAACTCACTGATCCCCTAAACCCCTGTGTCTTCAACACATCTCTCTGGTCTCAACCCACTGATCCCCTAAACCCCTGTGTCTTCAACACATCTCTCTGGTCTGAACTCACTGATCCCCTAAACCCCTGTGTCTTCAACACATCTCTCTGGTCTCAACCCACTGATCCCCTAAACCCCTGTGTCTTCAACACATCTCTCTGGTCTGAACTCACTGATCCCCTAAACCCCTGTGTCTTCAACACATCTCTCTGGTCTGAACTCACTGATCCCCTAAACCCCTGTGTCTTCAACACATCTCTCTGGTCTCAACCCACTGATCCCCTTAACCCCTGTGTCTTCAACACATCTCTCTGGTCTGAACCCACTGATCCCCTAAACCCCTGTGTCTTCAACACATCTCTCTGGTCTGAACTCACTGATCCCCTAAACCCCTGTGTCTTCAACACATCTCTCTGGTCTCAACTCACTGATCCCTGTGTCTTAGACACTTAACCCCTAGCTGGCATATGCTGGTCTTGTGGTTACAGCATCCGAACAGTGATCCAGAGGTTGCTAGATTGAATCCCGGGTCTGGCGTGGTTCTGTGCCTGGTGTTCACTACGTCTTCTGGTCTAATTCGTCAACAATACACATGATCTACGGTCCAACTTTTCAAACAGCTTCTGCCGGCCTGTGACAGAAGCAGAGAAGGGTTCGAGGAACATGAAGCTAGCGGCTCTGTTCCTCTCTCCTGTTCTACCATTTGTTTAGATCCTGATGTTTTCAATAACCAATGGCTCTGTCTTGTTTTCATTCTGACTGTGCTGTGTCCTTGTGCTGACAAGGACAGCAAAACAAAACAAGGCTGAGAGATTTGCAGGGTTTCCTAGTGCTGGCCTGCCTGGGTTAAAATATCATTTAAAATCTTAACAATATGTTGACGTTTCCGTTGGCCTCCGTCAAATAGGAAATGCAGCCGGTTTGCACTTTGCTGACTTCTGCATTGGTTTGGAAGACATCCTGATCGCTCCCCAGCCAACCACGCCAAGTACAGTGGAAAGAGAGAAAGAGGAAGAGGAGAGGAAGAGGAGAGGTGGAAAAGGTTTGAACAAGAAAGGAGAGAAGGAACAACGCTGGATAGGAGTGCATTATTGAACTCTGTTACCATGGAATACTCTGCGGGAGACGTGAATCAGATCGGGCTAATTTGGGAGACATATGTTCTTAGAAGAATATGATTGATTAAGCTCTCTTATTGGCCGGCTGCTTGTTCCGGCTTTAACCTGTGCCATGAACTCACTCAGGGGGTTATCATGCGCAGGGAGAGAAACTCTGATTCAGAGCCGTAACACATTACGGTTGATCCTCTCCTGATGAGTCCTCTGATTGCACTGGGCCGCGGAGGGGAACGCCCGCACTGGCCTTTCAGGAACCGCAGCGGACTGCCTAGGCGTAGATCATTTCTTATATCAGAGACTTTCTCACCCTGACTGGGTTCGGGTTCAGTCCTACAGTGACTAACGCTGCGACTCCACTTCTTCCACGACGCGTCACTGACAGGCGGGCTGACCGGAGCTGCTGGAAGCATGGCACGACGGCATGGAACAGCTATACTTGCAATCTCTGGTAACCGGGAGTGGTTTAGCAGGATGAAGTCCTCGCTGCCTTCCTAGCCAGCCAGCCAGCCCATAATGACCACGCGTTTCCGTGGAGACCTTGGCTGTGATGAGGCTGCCTGTCACACGGCTACCGCTAGTAGATGTCTGATCTGGTGCCAGGGGGAAGAAAGCTGTTACACACAAAGTGTCCGTTCCCTCTGCTTGTGTGTGTGTGTGTCAGCCCAGTAGGATCTGAGCTTGTGTTCTGGCTTTGCAGCCCATCATCATGTGGTGAGTAGCGACAGCCGCTAATCGCCCTCAAACTGGAGACTCCTCATCGTAGTCAAGTTATGGTCAGCTGAGTGTCGGAGGCCAGAGTCGAACGGACAGACGGTTACCATCCCCTCCTGACTGCTAGACAAACACAACTGTGCAGAGCCGGAAGGACAGAGGTATAAATCAGAACCCTCTTACAAGACAATGTTGTGTTGCTCTAAGGAGCATCAAAGAATCTCCTCTCTGTTCTTCTTTACCTTTCTCCATCTCTCCGTCCCTCTCTCTTTGTCTCTGTAACTCTTTCTCCATCTCTCCGTCCCTCTCTCATTGTCTCTGTAACTCTTTCTCCATCTCTCCGTCCCTCTCTCATTGTCTCTGTAACTCTTTCTCCATCTCTCCGTCCCTCTCTCTTTGTCTCTGTAACTCTTTCTCCATCTCTCCGTCCCTCTCTCTTTGTCTCTGTAACTCTTTCTCCATCTCTCCGTCCATCTCTCTTTGTCTCTGTAACTCTTTCTCCATCTCTCCGTCCCTCTCTCTTTGTCTCTGTAACTCTTTCTCCATCTCTCCGTCCTTCTCTCATTGTCTCTGTTACTCTTTCTCCATCTCTCCATCCCTCCACTTCTTCTTTTCCTCCACATGTCCAGCACTAGATCAGGACATCCAGCAGGCCTTGGGTCCTGGACAGCCTGTATATTGTTATGTGTTCCTTGCCAGCCTGGTCCATGTCAGGCCGGCTTACTGCTCTGCCTGCCTGGCTGCCTGCCTGCCTAACGTTGAGCTGGGGACATCTGTAAATTAAGAGGCGGGATCTATGGTTATAAAAGCCATAACTTACTTCATATAACCACCTGGTCTTGCCAGGCCTCACAGTCTGATTGATTTGGGGAACCAGTTTATACACACTGGTTGCTTGGACTGCATTGTACAAACGATATAATTTTTCCGATCCAGCACAAACTTCAATTTAGATTCACTTCAT